>NC_090290.1:57038560-57348977 GCF_037392515.1 Haliotis asinina
GTATTTAATATCATGGTGAAGGGCATGAAATAATGATCTATATCATAAACATGTGTTTATGAATCATTATCGAACACTGATGACACAGGTGTTCAGGGGAGTGTACTCTCCCTGCTGTTGTTTCCTTCAATCATTGGGTCCTTCACATTGATTCATAGGGATTCACTAACTTGACAATGACATTGAAAAGGGTTAATACCTTGTCCATGTATTTCTATTTCTTGAGGACTGTTGGTTTGCTCCCCTTGTTGAACCTCGCCTCAGAAAATGAAGGGACAGTGAGTATTGTTCAATAACTAGCCCTGGGCCATCAGTATGAAAAAAGAAATTGCCATTCCTAAAGGTTTATGTCTTAGTGACCAAATGCTGTACAAGTAGCTTTCATCTCAATATCAGGAGGTGCATTCTGCAGTGAGGCATACACTATAGGCTTGCTTTAGTAGGACCGTCTTATGTCTGGATGGATAATATACTTTCACTCCAGTTACAATTGTGTATTTGAATCTGAATCTGGTTATGATATCTGAAAGATAAGTGCTAAAACGCTGCCAAGATAATTTGATGGAACTCTTGCAAGAATGGATCCAAGATGGATGCTTGTTTATGCATGCCATGGCTTCGACAAGTTGAATATAGTCTGTGTCAGATTGTGATCATTTACCATGATAATGATGTGAGTATTGTCTCAGCTGAACGCTGAGCCTCTGCTTCTTGTGCAGGAGCATCTCTGAGAAATCATTTAGGCTAAAGGCTCCTCTCAGATTAATTCACTGCGGTCCTGCCTTTTCTGTCGGCCATTTTGGATCAAAGGGGCCATTACCCAGGAAGCTTTCTTTTAGTGGCAGGGGGTTAGATTCAGTAATATGGTTTCTCATAAATACAACACTATGACAGTTTTTGATCGGAGAAGAGTAAGACTGAATGGGTTTATAATGTTTGAACTGGGAGTATAAATACCTAATGGTAGTTGAGGTCAGACTAATGGCACGTACACAGCACCACCTACAGAGGTGTCTGTCAGACATAATGTGCATTTGTCTACTAAGTGTTTTATTAACTAGTGCAGGCCAAATGTACTTGCTGAAGATGGTGTCTCTAACAACAAATAATAACATATGTTGAAACATGTGTTGGCTGAAGATATGGTTTAAAATTCCTACCCTAAGATCATACCTTCATGGGGAATAGTTAAGTATTCAGTTTGCAAACTGCTATAATTTTGACCTTTTTGAAGCACCTTTCTATGTATGATACAAATAACTGTTTTAATGATATTGTTTTCTTCCAAGTTTGGAACAGAGTATAATTTTTATTGTTAAAAAAACAGATGGTATATTTTGTCAGGTTACAAGTAGTGGAACATGGATTGATTTCAGCGTATGGGTTTTTAAACAGTTCCATCAATTAGCATATTTTACTGAAAAGAAATAAGATAGGTAACAGAAAGGGTAGTTGAAAGTGAAACAAGACATAGTGATTCAATGCCTATTTATTTTGGTGTTCTATACTGGATAGTATTGCAAACTTATGGATTTATGAATATACAGACTTGCAAGAAAATGGATCTACAAGCAAACATTGCTTAAGATCTCACATCACTTTAATAATATTTGAAAACAATATAATGGATAAAACAGAATTTCTCTCATTGTTATGGAGGGCACAGGTAGGTCATCTGTCTGGACATGCTAATTTCCACACAACTATTGTTACACGAAGAATCGATACTGCTGTACTCAACTGAAAAGTCAGATATTCATTCTGGCATGCCTTAGACTGCTATTGAGAGAGCATTTTGACTGACGATACCAGTAATAATGTAGATCAATACTGGTACCTACTTTATAAGATTAGAGGGGTGTTTTGTTTGAAAGACAGTAAATTGGAAATTATGGGTCACTCAAGTGTCAGTGACAGAGAAGATGTACAGGGAGTTTCTTCATTCAACCAAACAACTTCTGACTGGTTCCATATTCTTGTATCAACCTGTGGTAACCACTTACTGAAGAACACAACCCATGCGAAGGATAGGTGACCATTTAGCGAACATCTGGGTTTTTTTTCGTAATGATGATGAATATGTAGTTACAATAGCACCATGACCTCTCCTTTTGGCAAAGATGTTTCATAAATATAGAGATTGTCACTTCTATCTTCATGAAAAAGTAATTGTTGTTGAAATGAAAGAGTGATCTTAATTGAAATGAGTGACATTGCTGAATAATCAGTCTATATCGCCGACATCATGGACCTTGCTCAGTGTCTGGGACAGAGCGCATTTGAGCTGGACACCCATCACGACCACTATCTTGGGCCAGCTCTTCCCACAAACACCAAGGTGTCCATATGTTCCTGGCAGTCGATAGAGTGTGGTTTTGTGACACTTTCATAAATATTACAGCAGTTCATGTTAAGAGCCCCTAGAAATGGGCTTGTACCCATGTAGGGTATCAAACCTTGGCCTTCAGCATAACAAACAAACACTTTAACCTGTAGGCTATCTAACCACCCTTTTTGCCTGTAAGTCTGTTTCTATGCTACCAAGAATGGTGAACCAAGAAACTTTTACTTCCTGTGTAATGAGTTTGGACTGATTTATATCTATATTGTTTCATAATAGATTTGGTATCAGCTCAGTTTTTGAAGAAATCATATTTTTGTGTGTTTATATTGGGTAGTGTTTGTACAAGTCAGATACTGAATTTGTTTGTATTTCAAAATTAAGAAATGACTTTAAAAATTAACTACAGACATAGACTTCAAGAAATAATTGTACAAATGCTACCTACAGTTCAACTAATTATCAAAACAAGCTGAACCACAGGAAAACCATACACGAGTCATGAATAATAATTAGTTGTACAGCGAATGCTATTGTTTTTCTGGATTTGCCTAATCTAGCAATGTGTTTCTTGTCAGGGCAATGCTCAGAGCTCATTACCGTTAAGTGTCTTTCCCGATTCCGGACTCTGACAAACTAATTAATGTACTTATGGTGAGTGTGACACCAATGAGGGAATTAGTCGACAATGCATGAGAATGTAATAGATGGGGCTCATTATGATCTGGGGTTGTCCAGGATTACCTACAAAATAAAACAAATTTGGAAATAATTTGGTACAATTGTCTTAAGTAGGAGGCCTTGTAGAGGATTGACTCCTACCTTGGGGATAATTTCTGTTTTGACCTAACCTTTGCGCAGTCCAAGTAACATGGATCCCCACCCCACCCCCCACCAGATATGACAGGCGGTATAGAGGGTTACCCTTCATTTCCATCTGTCAAACTCCATCCACTTCTCTGAAAAAAAATGTGGATATCAGTGAACTTATACATGAGCTTTCTTTGGACTCTAATGGTGTGCATCTCATATTTTGTGTTTATATTTTGTTGTATTTTTTTTTAAGTTTAGAGACATTTGAACTTAGGTACATTTTGCTGAATTTCTCCATGATGATAGTGTAACAGGGGATGAAGAGGTGTGTTTACGTTATTCACTTCTCCTCAGAAACTACTGTATTGAATTACGTTATCCACTTCTCCTCAATAACTACTGTATTGAATTCATTTAGATTACACATGTGCTTTATAGGGATTCTTAAGGTGTGCATCTCATATTTTGATTTTGTATTTTATTTATTTGTTCAATTTAATGCTGTTTGACCTTTCATACAATTTGTTGTATTTCTGCTTGAATATAGTGTTATAGGGAATTAAGTCTAGCCACCTCTCCACAAAAACAGCTCCACAGAATTGATTAAGCCTCTTCATGTGTTTCATTGGAACTCGAAAGGTGGACATCTCATACCTTGTTCATCCAATTTCTTAATTTTGTCTCTTGAAGTTGGTTCTATTCATCCTGTTCTTCCCATACAAGGGGTGTACTTTATCCACTTCTCCTCAAAACCACTGAACAAAAGTCACTTAGCTTACATATGTCTTTTATAGAGACTCTAAAGATGTGCATCTCATATTTTGTTTTTGTATTTCATAATTTTGGTATGTTTAGATGCATTTGAACATAGATAAATTTTTGGGACTTTCTCTCTGATGATAGTGAAATAGGGGATTAAGTCTATCCACTTCTTCACAAAACAATATTGATTAAGCTTATGCATGTGTTTCATTGGGATGGGAAAGGTGTGCATCTCATAGCTGCATAGATGTTTATTGAACTTGTTTAGAGGAAATTAATCCCTGGAGTAGGGACGCTTCCTACAGCAGCAGGGGCATCCATGTCTCTGGGCACAGTTTCTTCTTGTTTCTGATTATCTCACATAAACCACTAGTTTGAAATGAGCTGCAAATTTAATCAGATTTGACTCATGGTGACTATCCATGCTTGAACAGGGTAGATAAGTCATATCTCCCAGAGCACTTAGAGTCGAGTAACAGATACAAGTCTGTCACATCTTCTTTCTTCAATAGTTTGACCTCATGGTTATCTAAACTGTGATATTCTCATGATCTAAAAAATCATTAACAATGATCTGGGCAAAATTTGTTTAGGATCGAAATAGATTGAATTGTCTGTAGTGACAAAACAGGTTCTTACTAATTTTTAGGTATTATTTTATCAAATGCAAAATGTGAAGTGAAGACTTTTTGAAAATTGATTTTGATGTACTGGCATTTGTACAGACTGTGATGTTTATCTGCCAGTTTCAAAGAACAGAAATGTCTTGTACGTGTCTCTTCTCTGATATATATGTGTGTTATGAGCTGTCAAATACGCAACATTTAAATGTTAATGTTTTCATTGTTCATCAAGGGCCACCATTGTCAGCTTTGAGACTGTCCTTCTATTGACACAAGATATGAAATAGAAAAATGATTTCTTGTAAAACGGTCCTCTATACAAATATCTAACTAAATATTTACCAAATACTCGACTGGTATGACAAACCTATTTGTTATTTAACACCAAGCAAATACGGCGTATATCTCCCTTGTAATGAATTGAAGTACGAAGTGTTAATGTCACTTCAAAGATGCTGCTTTCAAATACCCCACAACAATCAACAGCCTGATCAAAGCTTCAGGTTGCTGGTCGAATATGAAAGATGTGTAAATGCAATATCTATCACCATGAGGCACTTCATAATCCCAAAATAAGATTTGCGTTACAAATCTGAGGTGTGTGCAATACTAAGGATTAAGAGTGTTATTTACACAAGAATATGATGAATGACTGGCGCGAGGGTGCGTATTCTATGTCAAGTATAGAACAGGACAATACTGGGGTTCCGCAGATCAAATCAGGTGCAGGTTGTCTGAACAAGATGTGGGTAACCCTCTCCTAGTTCAAGCTCAAAAGAAGGCAGTGTATTATTTGTGAGAATATTTGAAGTTAATTTTATATGACATTTTGAGAAGTGCTATGCCTGGGACCTGTAGGCCAAGCTGGAGATACGTGTGGTATGGCATATGTAAACACACAGTCTGAATGCATAACCAGGTCTGATTCAAGCAGCCCTGAAACCCGATCTCCCACAATCAATGAATTTTTATTTATTTTTTCAGATTTGAAAGCATAATAAAAAGGTTAATAGACAGCTTCGATCTTCCTGGTTTTTCAGTTGATGCAGGATTAGCTTAAAGCTCAACATAGCCTAAACATTCCTACAAGTGAATGTATAAAACATCAGCAAGCCCTGTTCTTCTTGTTTATATACAAGATTGTTAAGAGCCGCAGGGCAAATCCACATGTTTAGGGTGCTACCACACATGTTAGGAAGTTTTGTTCATGTATTCATTTTAATGTTTTTGTTCGTTTTCATTTTTGTGTAAAAGGAGCTTTGAAATAGAAATGAGTATCTATGAATAATACTTGTAACTTGGTGAAAGTTTGTGATGTAATTTTTTATTTGTTATTTTGGATGTGCATGTTTTAAAATGCTGGCTCAATTATTGTGTATGATCAAATGAGTTTGGCATAATTATTAAGATGATAATGTACTCTGATTTAACATGTGGTAGTAGAGCATAATGACTTTGTGTGGTCTTGGCTGTGTTTTGTCAGAACTTTGACAGACGGGACATATGTGGATGGATCATGTATAGATATAATCTAAGTTTTATCTTTTTCAAATATCTGCTGTCAAATGACATTAGTGGAATATAAACTTGTGACAAGGTCACAAATAAGAATGGAAAACCAAGTGTGTGAAATATTTTGAAAAGATAACTACTTCATCTGGTTGTCAGCTTTACAACAGAATAAGGCCAGATAGAATTTAAGGTATGTAGAATTTGTAAATGTTTTACACCTGAAGAATTAAGTAGGTCAAAGTCATTCCTCTTATCTGTCATGATTTGTAATTGAAATTATCTCCACTGGCAGCTTATGCGATCCTTTGTGAGGCCAGCCCATCCCAACATGGAGACAGCCCTTCAAGCTTGATGTAAATGTTTTTCAAATTTGCATGAAAGAAATATAAAAAGTTGTGAGACATTTTTGTGCTATCATTGTGAGTCTTTTATGCCTAGTTTGGGAGAGATGTGATGTGCTGATAAGGCTTGGAATTAACCTGGTGTTTGGGATTATGAACATTGGTCTTTCCTCTGTTGATAATAATATAACACAGGCTGAATGGGTTCATTCAGACAGGGCAGCAGCTAGTGTGTTTGATCATCAAGTCAGGATGGTTCAGATCCAGACCTGGGCATGAGCAGACAATATTCTTAGTGTCACAAATTCACAAAGTTTCCAGTTCACACGCTAAGTAAAGAAAAGTAACAAAGTCACTTTTATAGTTATAAAAAATGTCATTTACTTTCCAAGTATGATTGTTTAGGAATCTCTGTCAAATAGAGATGATGCCTAGTTTTTGTGAGCAGGTCTGGCCTCACTTTTTGCAGAAAAATAACAGAAAAAAATCATAAAGGCAAGCCAGTAATGTAGTTAATCTTGAAACAAATCCCCTCCCAAGACTCAGGAACATACCAGTACTCGCTTGCCTACACCCACTGGCTGCTCTGTACAGCAGCCTGCTCGCCCGCCTTGTCACTCACTTATTCCCATATGAGGTAGCCTAATGGTAGAAGTGTTTGCTCATCATGCTAAACACCCGGGTTCGATTTCACACATGGATGCAGCCTGTGAAGGCCCTTCCTGGTGCCGATCGCCATGATATTGCTGGAATATTGCTAAAAGTGGCATAAAACTATACTCATTCACATAATTCACAGAATGAATGTGTCAAGAAACATGAATATGAAGTGTGACATTGAATAGTGCAAGCCACCAGCATTTCACATTTCTTGTTTTCGCTTTCTGCAGCCATTAATTTCTCAATTCAAAGTACATATTTTACATGTTTTTTATACAAAGAAATTTGCCCCATCATATCTGCGAAACAATATTTTCCACTAAACTTATTACCCAGGCTTACTAGACAATCAGATGGCTCTTGATGTCATGTTTTGAATATTTCCATCAGCATGTGGACATGATATGGGCAGTGTATTTCAAGGTTACAAGCTAGACAAGAGAAGAGAGTGTTTCATTTAAAACTGCACACCACTCCTCGGGCATCTCTCAAAATGTCAGTTTAATTGGAAGATGACTGTTTGCATCATACTGGAGTATATTTATAGCCAGGATGAAAGGTGTATGTTGGCCAGCAAGGGTGTGGGCAATATATGGGCCTTACACCAGATGTATGTGACCAATGAAATGAGGGGATCAAGCGAGGCTGTGTCAACGCTGTGTGATATATGTGAAGATTTTGTTGATGGCGTGCCATATGAAATATAGCTTCTCTTGTTGTGAACTGGACATGACACAACAAGCTTCTTTCAGGAAGATTATACCACACCATGGTGGGACGATTATTCCTCAGTCTTGGCAGATAGCCAGAAATGCTATCTAATCACTCCAAAATACTGACAAAATCTTAAGCTGTAATTAGCTGTTATTGTGTCTTGACGGATTACTGTGTTCTGCCAGATATTGATAACAGATTTTAAAGGGAGTTTGTAAAATCACTCTGACTGCGTGAAACCATTTCACCTTTACATTGAGAGCCCACCAACATTCTTGTGATAAGATAAGGTTGTTATTGCAGTAATGGCCGTCTCGCTCAAAAGGCTTGTAGAAATTACATAATTTTCCCAACAAAGACAGTTTTGAGAAAGTTTCACAATACATAATGTAATCTTAGATCTGCTAAACTGTGGGCCAATTGAAGAAATTTAAGTCACTGTAATTATTCTGGTATGAGACTCATCACAGTAGAAGGCTTTCACTAGTTGTCAGGAGGACATTCTTGACCAGTTCTCTATCATGTTGCACTGATCAGTGTAAAAAAATATTATCATCTTAATATTACATATTTATTCTATAACAGTAGAACACTGACTAAAACATTTTGGGACAGTAATATTTGTTTTGCTTACATGAATATATTTTTCTGTTGGAGGAAAGTGATATTGGCAGGATATACACTGGACACCAAACCACAAAGAACTATTCATTACTAACAGGGATTCCCCCTGAAGGAATCATTAACCTCATTGGTGTATTATCAACAGGGTTTTAAGCTATCTTAGAAACCATTAACTTCATGACTTGTTTTTTGCTTACAACACAAACTATTGTTTGACGATAAATTCTCTCCTGGTAGCATATAGATCATTCTTACTCACAGAAGCTTTATAAGCCCATAAACAAGATTGTGGAAGAAGGTTTGCATTCAAAGAAGTGAACATCACTGTCTAACGACTATATGACAAAAAGTGTATTTATCATGCAGTGCTTGAGACCGCATGGGGAGCGTCTGGAAATAAATGTTTTCCTTGGGTGATATCATATCGTGGGTTTCTATTTAGAGGCCAGAGAAATAGATGATTTGTTTAAGCAAAATAGCTCACTTGCCTCTAACAAACAGAATATTCTTTGCAAAACCATTGCTTGTGTTGTTTCCAGAATGGCACATAAAGGTTCTTTGATAGAATAGTTAAAGGTCACAGTTGCAATGTTCATGCACACTTTTCACATAATTCCATGTCAGTTTGAAGCAGTAGATGTAAATATGTGATAAGATGGCCAGTTCACATCTAAATACATCATTTGGAGTCATTTGATGTGTTTTTTAATACAAATTGCTTATTTTGATGTTTTGGGGCGATTATTAATCGTAGCGCGTTTAATGCATAAATTGTGAGGACTTTGTTGGTTCTGTGACTGAAGACATGGTAGAGTGCATCACTGCAGCAGCTATCAACAATATTGTGGTCTGTTTTTGTTTGTTCAAAGTAACCTATTTATAAAAATTCCAATACTTACTGGCATTTTATTAAAATATATCATTTTTAATATTATGTTCAAAACTGTTTTGATCTAATATCTGAAAGTGTGATACCTGATACAAGCAGATGAAAATATTGAAACTTTTCCGCCAAATTTGTTCTTTCTTCCACAGTCACTTTTCACGGTTTATATAACTAGATTTATTACAGAAAAAGACTGTCACCTGTCCGCTTGGTTAAAAATATCGACACACGTTGGAATAAAATCCATACTGATATTGACGCGTGTGTTATTTTATAAAATACTTGCAGTGTCTTCCTTGATTTCAGCAACAAGAACAAGATCCCACTAACCTGTATATAGCGAATCTACCTATATACTTCACCGAGAAAAATTTAGAAAATATGTTTAAAGACTACGGTACAGTGATATCCACAAGAATATTGAGGAAGCCTGATGGATTGAGTCGTGGAGTGGGCTTTGCACGCATGGAGTCCAGAGAGAAGTGCCAGCAAGTTATTGATGCTTTCAATGCTAAAATTTTACCAGGTAAGAAACAAATCTCTTAATGATATGTAAATGCATATGTAATATATAATAGATAATATATTAAGTAATCAGAAGAAGGAAAAGAATGATTGAGTTATGTGTCTATCATAATATTTCTTCACCATTTCAAGGGACACCAGAAATGGACTTCATACATACCCATAGGGAACTGAACCACTAGGCTAACCCACCCTGACAGAAATATAAAAATGCAGAAAGGAGTGATAGATCCTGGGATTGCAATAATAATTAAGTACTGTTTTGATTTTGTATCTTTCTCTTCTTACATGCACATATTAAAGGGCCTGTGTGGTGGCCAAGTTGTTTAAGCACAGGCGTGTTCAACCCAAGACCTGTGTTCAATTCCTTGATGGGTAAAAACCAGTGTGAAGTCATCATTCCCGCACTATTGTTTAGGGTATCATACCCGACCCTAGGGATGAGATAAATAAGTTACATCGGGTATATATGTATGAATTAAAGTTTCCCAGTAATTGATTTTTGTATTGATATTTGTCATGAATTTTATGACAATAGATGCATGACAAAGTGTGAGGACATAATCAGATGTACATGCAAATGACAACAGATTTCTAATCATAAGAGGGTTACAAAATTGATTTGCTGAACACACACAGCCAAAAGGTAGTGACTTTTGAGTCTAAATATTTAGGGAAAGTAAGACAGGCGTCTCTGCGTGATTTGGAGAAGAATGCTTGCAAAACTCCCAGAGAAATTCATGTCCAGTCAAATTGATTTATGAAAGTATAGAGTCATGACTTTCCATTAACAAGAGCGGTTATTTGTCTGTACATAATAGATCACCACAGATGTATAGAAAAGCAATCAATACTATGCAGGCTAAAATTTGATTTTGATACACAAGAACTGATTTAAATTCAGCATGAGCAAATAAATGTGCATTGAGGGGAGTATAGTTTACGAACATTGTCAAGTCAACTGTAGAAAACAGCACTCGGAGTGGGTGAGAGAGAAGCATAGTTCAAACATGTTCGTACATAAAGCCTAGTAATTTACAACCTCTACACACACTGCAGATTAGTTGTCAGACTGGCCCTTTGGTGAGCATGGTCATTTAATGTTGTACGCTGTTGTATTCATGGGAAGGTAGGCCCGTCTATACATGCTGTTGTACAGGCAGTGCACACAAGGCTGTGACCGTTGTAGTATTCATGTGCAGGAGGTGACTATATCCGAAGCGCTGATGTATACAGAAGAGACAGGGGATTATATTGGTTCTTTGTTGTTACAAGTGTTGAACTTATTTGAATATCGCACTGCCTCTCATCCAACTGAAGGCTATTGTAGAGGACCACAAACTGTGAATAACACACTGCTCGGATATCATAAGCTTATTGAAATCGGGTGACATGCTTTGTACAAGGAGTAATTCATGTCATGGAATGGCGACCAGTGTTATACAAGCAGGGTGTTGTGTTTTTTCACAACCAAGCACTTGTGTTGGTTTTTCGTAAAAATGTTCACGATCATAACATTAAGATGAGGAATTTTTATTGCATGTGTTAAATGTTTGTCTCAAGTGAGCCAAGTCAGCCTTAGTGTAGAGGAATTTCAAGTGCTTTCGTAATGGCAAACCTGTAGTGCTGTAGTCCAAAATGTACACTTGGTTAAAGATGACTATATTTCATAAATGAAAAGGCTGAAGTCCATATTGCATCACCATAAAACGTTAAACTTCAGAAACAATTCTTTGAATGTGTAAGTTGGGTTTAACAGCATTTATGTCATGGTAGGACGATAACTGAAGTTCAGAAATATATATTTTGCTGTGATCTTTGATCTGAAGAGAGTGTTTCTTGTCTTTGAACTCTACACTGAGCGTTTGTCCCACAGTAGCAATCCATATGTAATCAAACATGGTCTAGATCTAATCTTGTAATTGGCATTGAGTGAGTGAGTGAGTGAGTGAGTGAGTGAGTGAGTGAGTGAGTGAGTGAGTGAGTGAGTGGGGTTTTATGCTGCTTGTAACAATATTCCAGCGAGAGACACTAGAAATGGGCTTCACAAATAGTACCCATGTGGAGAATCGAACATGGGCTTCAGGGTGATTAGCAAATGGTTTAACCACTTTGCTATCCCACCATGGAGTTTGTATTGATGACAAGGAACTTACAGTACACCAGATCCATGTAGTCAGTTCATGTGGAAAGCATGATGAAACTTTATATACCATATTCACTTATATCAAATCTGATTGTCTGAGTGCTATGGACCCTGCTGACAGACTGCTCTAAGCACTAAGACAATTACAATAATGATTAATGTAAACTTAAGATCATATTAATGCTAAGAACATCGTGGAAATGAGGTCACTCCCACAAAACGATCTTTGTGCTACGACTGTGGAAAATATGTGATAACAAACAAAAATTGCAATACTGCTACTGGTATTCCTTCATACAGTTAGACCCACGGCCCATGCTGGATAGTCAGGTCCAGGCTTAACTATGAACAGAGTGGGGCATAAAACAATAAACCAATCAAAACGAACCGTGCAGTGAATGCATGCAAGGAATAGTTTGTTAACATAGTGGGAATGGTGACTACAATGTGTGGGTGTTTGTGTTCAGGTTGTACAGAAGCATTGTTGGTGAAGCTGGCAGACAGCGGCAGTAAGAAGAAGAATCAATTCCAGCAAGGGAGATTATTTCCTCCAGGGAGAGAAGATGTAAGTACAAGTGTTGACGTGGTTAAAGTTGACTGGTGTTTTTATACCAATGGCTTGTATATCTCTGTACGTTTCAGCAGTCAATTAGCAATTGATAATCAAATACTGTTACTATTTTAAACTCCATTTTCAATGATTAAATTATTACACATCAGGCTGGTTGTTCTTGAAATGTTAGTAGCCATATGAACTTTTCAAGCCCATTCTTAACATATTGCCACCATTAAAGTTAAGAATTCTTAGGCTGCGACTCTTTAGAGAATATTGGGCCAGGTTTTTAATATTTTGCTTTACTTATAACAAAGTACTTAAATTGTGCTTTTCTTTCAGGAACTAGGCCTTCAAGTAAGTATAACTGCAGTAAAATTCTCATCGCAGCAGTTAGAATCATGCCAAGTAGTGCCTGGGTATTTTAAGGTGCTTCTATCAATCACCAAGTCCCATGGTCCAAGGGAGATAACTGTGATTTAACACTATGTCTCAGTGACTGGCAAGTCTTGATGTCACATTGAAAAATATTGAAGATATTTAACGTTTATCACTTAAAAGCATTATGATTTTTAGTGGATAATTGATCACTGAAGAGTAGCAGGAATGGCTGTAATTAATAGTTGATCTTTTTAAGTCTTTTTGTTTTTCAATGTTTATTGTTACTGATGGATAGGAACAATGATGTATGTTTTTGTGTATTTCAGTTACAGTTCAGTTACGACCAGCAAGCAATTCCAACAAATCTGAACCATGGGTGAGTATTGAAACTGACAAACTGCAGGAAGAGTTATATATTCCTTCTGTTTGTGTATTGGGTAAATGTTTGGGTTGCAGACCAGTTTAATTAGTCTCATTGAAGGGTCTCAGACTATCTTTCGCCTTTTTGCATTAACTGATAATGGAATCTCTCTTTTGGATGTGAGCACATTTTTAGTTCATTAAGCACATGCAGGTTATTATCTGCTGTGGAAAGTATGTGCTTTCATATTTTTGAAGAGCAGTTTTAAACATGTTAAGGCCTTAGTTAAGCCCCAAAGTAATCGTGTTAGCAAACAGAAATTGAAAATTTGGTTCACTAGAATTGTGTCGATTCAGTTGAGGAGCATACTTATAGATGTACAGTCAATATATGCCTTACTGTGTAGCCTCTCCATTTGATCAGTAGAGTTGTGTCGATTCAGTTGAGAAGCATACTTACAGATGTACAGTCAATATATGCCTTACTGTGTAGCCTCTCCATTTGATCAGTAGAGTTGTGTCGATTCAGTTGAGAAGCATACTTATAGATGTACAGTCAATATATGCCTTACTGTGTAGCCTCTCCATTTGATCAGTAGAGTTGTGTCGATTCAGTTGAGAAGCATACTTACAGATGTACAGTCAATATATGCCTTACTGTGTAGCCTCTCCATTTGATCAGTAGAGTTGTGTCGATTCAGTTGAGGAGCATACTTATAGATGTACAGTCAATATATGCCTTACTGTGTAGCCTCTCCATTTGATCAGTAGAGTTGTGTCGATTCAGTTGAGGAGCATACTTATAGATGTACAGTCAATATATGCCTTACTGTGTAGCCTCTCCATTTGATCAGTAGAGTTGTGTCGATTCAGTTGAGGAGCATACTTATAGATGTACAGTCAATATATGCCTTACTGTGTAGCCTCTCCATTTGATCAGTAGAGTTGTGTCGATTCAGTTGAGGAGCATACTTATAGATGTACAGTCAATATATGCCTTACTGTGTAGCCTCTCCATTTGATCAGTAGAGTTGTGTCGATTCAGTTGAGGAGCATACTTATAGATGTACAGTCAATATATGCCTTACTGTGTAGCCTCTCCATTTGATCAGTAGAGTTGTGTCGATTCAGTTGAGGAGCATACTTATAGATGTACAGTCAATATATGCCTTACTGTGTAGCCTCTCCATTTGATCAGTAGAGTTGTGTCGATTCAGTTGAGGAGCATACTTATAGATGTACAGTCAATATATGCCTTACAGTGTAGCCTCTCCATTTGATCAGTAGAGTTGTGTCGATTCAGTTGAGGAGCATACTTATAGATGTACAGTCAATATATGCCTTACTGTGTAGCCTCTCCATTTGATCAGTAGAGTTGTGTCGATTCAGTTGAGGAGCATACTTATAGATGTACAGTCAATATATGCCTTACTGTGTAGCCTCTCCATTTGATCAGTAGAGTTGTGTCGATTCAGTTGAGGAGCATACTTATAGATGTACAGTCAATATATGCCTTACTGTGTAGCCTCTCCATTTGATCAGTAGAGTTGTGTCGATTCAGTTGAGGAGCATACTTATAGATGTACAGTCAATATATGCCTTACTGTGTAGCCTCTCCATTTGATCAGTAGAGTTGTGTCGATTCAGTTGAGGAGCATACTTATAGATGTACAGTCAATATATGCCTTACAGTGTAGCCACACCGGCGGCGCTGCTCCCCACAGGACTGGTCCCCCGTAACTACACGTCAGTGGCGACGACCCCAGTGACCACCTATCAGGTGTCGTCCAATCCCGCTACTTGGGGAATGCATCCACAGTATATCATGCAACCTCAGCTGCCTCATGTAAGTTTTGATTTTTCAAGTTGAATGCTATGCTAGCAAAGGGGAGATAACTCGCCAAGACGAAGACCTTCAAGGGAGATCACTCTGACACACCGTGATGTGTGATAAGGCCAATGGTCAGGTTTTTGCCATCTGAGATGTTCTTGTATATATGTATTTTTCTTCTGTTATAATTCCTTTATTGATGTGTTTTTTGTCATTTTTCATTAATGATACAGTTGTTCACATGTGATTGATGTGTTAGTTTCTTTTACAGTCGATTATCTGTTGCCAACAAAGTCTTTTGTTCTGAATATTGTCATTTGTTTGCAGTGTCTAGATGTGAAATATGGGGCACATATTTTTAAGATCAGGATGAATAATTCACCCTTAGAACATCTAGGTTTATTTTCGTTATCACTGCAAGTCAAGTTTTATTCATGTTTGGACCAACTCTTTAACAAGGAATGTGAAGGTGTTTTTTCAGCACGAAGTGTTTAACATCACTTGAGTTCATGATTCCATACGGAGGATGTTTTTTCTCAGATGAACGCCCCCACGGCTAGCAACTTAAATCCACAGTGCTCGAGTTTTGATCCCTCTGCAGCCGTGGCAGGCATGACCAATTTGATGGGTCATCTTCACATTTCCAATACCCCGGTAGGCCAACGTAACGCATTGTAAGTTCCATGTGTCTAACCAGTTGGCTTCCAGAGCAATCCTCTAAAATTAACATCGTTGACAGAAGTGTTGCTCTTACCAATGTGCATTCTTCTAGATAGTAGGCCAGTCCCCTCTTCAAAGTCTAAATTAATCCAGTTTCTCCTCGTATAGATCATTTCTTCTTGATACTGCGTGTATTGTTAAAATCTTACCATAGTTGGCCAGACCCTAGATCTACATCTTCAATGCACGGTCATGTTATTTCGGGGTTGAACTTTTTTTCACGCTAACACAACCAATTCATCCTCTGGCTTGTCCTCCAGATGTAGTCGGTTATTACTGAGCATGAACAGCCATCATTCTTACTTACAGAAATGGTCGACGTCTTGTAAATACTTTGCCTCTGCTTGTCTTTGTTATCTTAGATTGTTCCTCTCTTAGTAGATCAGGATATCAGAAGTGACCTCCAAGAAGATCTTCTTTGTTCTTAATGAGTAGTCAATTTTTAGTATTTTAGCATGTTTTTTTTGTAGAAGAAATGGCTCTAGATATAATGTTTTTCATTGTTGTATATACAGAGTTGGTGTCTGATTTTTTGCATATTGTTTGTGTGTTTTGTAACCTTGTCGAAAGGAATTAGCATAGCTGACTATTTTTTTGTTTCTATTGTCTTTTATTGTAGATTCAAATCAAAATGGACCATCTGAAAGTCTGAAACTCATAATTTTATTTTTCATTTGAACATGAAACAAGCTGCAATGTTTACTGCTTGAAAGCGCCATTGTTTATAAAATTGTAATGTACTGACGATTGCCCTGTGCTTCGAGGGCATATTGGATAATGAGTGAATAGATTTTGAGATGGTCCCCACCTTGCCAGAGAAATGTACTAATGAATGGACATATTGTTTTATTTCACCTTGTTAATTCTTGACATCTTTCATCATTATGATCACTACAACCAAAGACTGACCTTGAATGACTGAAGGTCGCAGTTCCCTTAAGTTTGTACATAGCACAAGCTACAGTAGCCATGGTAACCACATCATTCAATCTTCATAGATATTTTGATTTCAGTCATTTTAGTAAATCATAAGAGATTTTTCTTCCAATGTTGAGACATGATGGTGTTCACAAGTGTCATTACAAATGATCTGTTGTTTTCAATCACTATGACAAGGCTACACTTTGGTGATTGGCACTGATTATCAAGTTGAGAGCAGATATTTTAATATTTATTCTATTTATTTGAAATTAAGTGATAACTTACAATTCTATTTATGGGTTATTATTTTTTGTTTATGACTTTTGAATTTTAAGTTTTGAAAATATAAAAATATTAGTTACTTTTATGTAGATAGTAAGAGAGCTGTTTACAAATGTATATTTATTGAAATATAGAACATATCTAAGAAATTAAGTAAATGAGAAGTTCATTTCAGTTTATTACTTCAAGTATTAACACTAATTCTATCATTAAAAAAAAAACAGAAAAAAAATCATCTATCTATTTAGTGTGAAGTTCATTTTCATTAGATTTTGTAAAACACAAATTTTTTAAATGGTAGCTATGAATCAGTTTCCGTCGCCAACAAAAGTTGCCTCCAACTGAAGTGATATACTGGAATGACTTTCCGCTATACACCATGTACAGAAAGATCTATTTTGAATAAGGAAGCGTATATAATAACTTGTACAAAACATCCCATAGCATTGTTTTTATTTTTTCAAAGTGTGTATCCTATGTTGTCATAAGACATGGTGCTGTTTCTATACTGTTTTAAGGACTGTAATGATCAAAACAGTTACACGCTAGTGTTGTCCATACTATAGCGATGTGTAAAAGGCTGTATCTCAGTTCATGCATGGCAGTGATGGGACACATATGAAAAACATCAAACTTTATAGTGGAAATCAAAACTCATTCATACCAGAACATTTAATTGATTCTCAGTGTTAAAGAGGCAATGTCAGGATAGAGTTAGGTAGAGTTTGTCTGTACATAGGAATAAATGAATAAGAAAAACAGGCATAAATATACTGAAGGACAAAAGTAAGGGAACACTGTTATGATGTTTCCTGTGGGTGTTATGATCATATCGTTTCCATCTCTTTTTGCTGTAATAAAACACTGATTTAGGAAAGTTTCTTGTTATTCTAAAGTGAGAAATTGTTATGTAGAGTTATAGTCCTTAGCAATGACAGGATCAGGAGAGTTATGGGTTTAAATCCCAGATCATTATGATCCATGCATGCTCATGGATTACATCTCTTATTTTTTCCGGCAGTATACATCCTTATGCTGATTGTTTGTGTTCATACATTGTAGCAAGTAGAGTAAATTTGGAAAACACTTCAAATTTCACCAAACTAGAACCAGTGCAGTGACTTAGGTTGCCATTTAAAGTTGCCTTTTTAATATTTTGCATAATGATCGATAGTGTGAGGAGCAAGATCAGAATGATAATCAAGCCTGGTAGTCTCATTCCTCTCATGTTGTTACCCAGCAGGAACACAGAAACAAGGGAGATAAATGTAAACTGTATACTACATTCTGGTGCTATTTAACCAACTTTGTATTTCAACCTCACAAGCTCCAAATAAATTAATTTTTAGATTTTCATCAGACATCAACTCAAGCAGGCAGTCTATGACTGATGTTGCAATCGGTCATGAAAGTCTATGAATTAAATTATTGCAGCATTGAATATGCAGCATTACAGGTTCCAAGAAGAAAATCCATGAGGTTAATCTATCTATGATTACACATCACTGTACTTGTGTTGCTATTACCCTGTGCTACCATGATAGAACCTTGAATCCAGGCATTTCATATGCACATTTCAGGACAGCAGTCCGTCAACTCCATTTTGCTTTTTTTGATATCTACATTTGATATTAATGCATTGAAAACAAATGATCGAATATTCATAATCATTTTTTAGTGTATTCCCGTTCTTAGCCACATATACTCTTTCAGGTAGCATGTATTTGGCCAATTTCTAGTCACGTGAGAAAAAATAAGATTTTATTTTGGAGAACTATTTCTACAGATCTGTTATACTAGGGTGAAGTGCTTTGATTGAATGATCATGCCTGTATGGTTATACCTCTGAAGATTATTCCATCTCTGGTTTATGACGTTTCCTTATTGCACAGACTCTGCAGGAAAGGGAACATAGTACTGGTCCAGACTGTACAAGTTAATAGTGTGGTAACTAAACCATATCATCCTTGATGCTTAGTTGCATGAGGAGTAACATTAATTATGAAGATTTTTTGTGAAGTTTTGGATATAGTATTCTTAAGAAATCCTCATTCTTAGACCGACAAAATTGTTGGATTTTTTTTTCCAAGGGGAGTTAAGTCTGTGTTTGAAGTACAAGTATTTGAGTTTCTGGACAATTAGTGTGAGAAGGTGGCTAGTTGTAAACCAGTTTATGGAATAATCAGTTGTTTTGAAAATGTTATACATGAATCTTGTGATAAGAAAATTGTGTACAATGTTGTCAAATATAAAATTATGTATTTAGTATAATTATTGTTTGCATAAATCTATAGCAATAATTCTTTTACAGCGTACATGAACAGCAGTACGCCTGAGATGAATTCAGAATTCAAACATAATATTTTGTCATTTTTTAGAATTTGATATTTTTCAACTATTTTAATGTTGACTTTCTGTTTATTTCTGTGGAGTTTTACAGTTTTTACACAAGTAGTTATAACAATATCAGGTTATTTGTGCTGAGCAAGCATTTTTGATGTTTTTTACCGTGAGATTCATACTTATTTTATCGATATAATTTGCATATGTAAATAGCTATCATGTCATTATGTTTTGCATGTACAGGGGACACTACTCTGGACGGAATTATGTCTTGAAGTGAGAGTTACCTCCCATTCATCTTTGGATAGATCACATTGATAAAACCAGTTCTGATGTTAATTTATCTTGACTTGTGGAATGTTAAACTAATCAGCATATCACCTTTTCATCCAGGGAAACAATACCTTACGAGCGTAACAAGTGGAACAGTATTTTAGGTATAGGGCACAGTCCTGCTATTTTGCCAAACCCCATTCATAAGTGTACTTACAGAATTACACAGAATCAAATACTACTATATATCTCACTTTATCTGGCTTTGATTTATATGCTAGAAGTTAAAATATTATATTTTCCCAACCCCACATATTACTTGGTTTGACTTGCCATAATAATCCGATTATCCAAAGATTTACACGGGACCAGCTACTCTTAACGATTCCTATGTGTCTCTTTACACATTCAGATACCAATTCAAAAGACTTCTCACCAGGATATAGTTAACGTATTGCTGGATATTGTTGTTATAATCTGCATATATGAAATATAAACATTTCTTTCAAATTAAAACATCAACAACAAAGTAGTATTAAATATATTTTGACACCTTCTACAATTGATATCTGTGGTTGTGTACCACTACTTGATGTCTGAAATTAATATGCAAAATCAAATAATAAATTTAGAACCGCCATGAGTAAATAAGGTGATGGAGCATGTTACCCAGGGTAAGACTGTTGGATGGTTGAAGAATGGGCAAGGAGAGGTGTAGGACTAGTGGCATACATTCCAACAGTTTCATCCTCAGTTCTCACTAACCATTGTCACTTTGTAGTTTTATATTTGTTTCTCAAATTTGACAAGTAGCATTTCAGTTTGCTTGAAGGTGGTTGGGGCATATAATCAAGAGCATATAGAATTAGCTGACCAATTTGTGGGATGAAAAAAATAATTAAAAAAAAAAAAAATATATGTAGCTGATTAGTATCTATAATCTTGGTACTGGGAACAGATATTTACTCCTTTTTTTATTTTAATGATTTTTCATGATCCAATATGGCTGCCAGGGCATTTCCTGTGTTAACATGTTTGATTGCTACTAATGTACCGTTTTCCCCATGACTGTTATAAGGTTCCAGTGTTGTTTGTGTGTATGAAAGAGAGAGTCTATGTTTCTTCAATCATTATGTTTGTAGTGTTCTGATGTCCAAGACTGAGAGTCCACATGTGAATCTCGTACGGGCAGAGAATAAATGAGCTAGAAATACTCTGTGTTTGTTTTTTCCTAACACCAATGGATGCTATCCTGCACCACTAGATTTGTTCGCATCCATCTGTTTCTGTGAGAAATGCAAATGTGGGTCTCTTCAGATTATGACAAACATATTAATATGGTTTGGGATAAAGGACAAAAAAAATTCACATGTTATTTCAGAACTTAATATGTAGTTTTGATACTTTTAACAGACAGGTTTAAATTTTGTCCATGTCAAGTTCATACTTCATAGTTTAAACAGCTTTTACTCTCATAAAATAAAATTGAAAGGGAAAGAAACCTACAGAACCTTAAATTTGTTTGTCTTGAATAACACAACATGCATTGGACGCTTTGTTCACCTGACTTGAAGCTCATACTATAGTGCTGTTGTAACTCAGTGTTAAATTATAGGAACTAAATCTATTGTAAGTTGAAGTTATCTTTATGACTTGTGCTGGCAGCGTGTTCGGCTTTAAAACCCTGAAAATCTCAAGATGATGACACTTTGTGTTTGTCCTGATCATGGTCACTGTTAGTGATCATAGCGTTAAGATCTTCGGGAATGATTCTTTTCCTATCCTGTCAATGTTGCTGTATAATGGAGATTTACCTGGAAAGTTAATTCTAACAACATGAGAGAATAAGCCAAAGAAAGACTATACAAGAGATCGGCGGGTTATCCCTGTCCCTGATGATACATGTCTGGTATCAGGCACTTACTTGACTGAATAATATTAGAGAAGGGATAAACCATTTGATTTTTTAGTAGCTAAAATCCTTCTTGCATAAGAATGTTTTCAGTTTAGTCTTTAATTTGAATATTCTTAAATGAACCTGTACAGGATTTATGCTCATTATGTTTTGCCTACAGGGTGAAACATTTGATGCTTGAAAAATAAGGGCTTGATTAAATCTGTAGAAATAAATCAATGACCCCTCAACCCCTAAAAAATCAAATGGTTTTCACTTGCCAACCGCTCACTTTCATGATGTAGTCCATTTCTGGAAGACAAACTAGACACTTTAGCAAACATGGAAGCTCAGGATGAGCCAAGTACATGAAGGAAGGAATGTCCTCTATAGAATGAAGGGAAAATTGAAGCAATTGTTGTGAAATTGACCATGTAGCTACTGTGTGGTGTTGCGACGAGAGGATATCGAAAGAAGCAAGCATGATCCACATCAGTCAAGACATTGCCAGCTTCATGGCCAGTGCAGAACACAGACTTCAGACAACAGCGGGCAAGCAGCACCATATATATCCACCCTCATATATATCTGTGCATGATACATACATATATCTTGATTTAGTCTGCATGTTATTATCTGTTCAGTGCTTATACTAACATTATCTGTACCATATGTACCTTTTGTTTGCTCCAGCTTTGTTTCTGTATTTTTTTAGAATGCATCTTGTATCCTCTATTTACACATATATACACACATATTATGCTTAGATGTGAAACCGGTGAAGGGGGGATAACTCCCGCTTGCTTACTGCAGGAGGAGGTAACTCCAGCTGCTTTTTGCAGAGGGAAGTTAACTCCTGCTTGTCTTTTCATGCAGTGAAGATAACTTCCAACTGCTTATGCAAAGTTTGTGTATCTATTGGAAACATGTTTAATGTACCAACTGAATGTTTCAACTGAAAGAAAATATTTATATTCAGTCTTATTAACAATAGAAATAATATGCTCTCTGAGACTGCTATGTGTAGTGTTAACATTAAACTGTAGTGCATTGTGGTGCTTTCCTTGATAATCTTTGTTAAAGGGATGGGGATTCATCTTGGTGAGAGTTATCTACCCTTTGACTTTGCTTTGTAACCATATGTGTTTTATCTTTATATATAACCATATCATATATCCAAATATTCACCTTTTTATATTACCCAGTGTACATATGTTTGTGTGATAATTGTGCATATATTTAAGTAAGATCCAATTGCATTTTCTTTGAGCAATAGACTAAGTAATAGTAAAATATTCTTATCACTGCCCATTAAATGTTTACTATGTGATTATGGCCTGTGAGGTTAGCACAGCAGAATTAATATTAATTGCTAGATACCATGCGTAGTCAGTTTAACACTAATACCCTTGTAGTACAAAATCAGAATGTAATTTAAAGATTATATGCATAAATATGTGAATACATTTATGAAGACAACTGGGAAATGACTCAAGTTGTATGTTTCTTTTGTTGATCTGTTTCCTAGTGTTAATGTTTGATGTGTTTGTTATTTCAGTATGTCGCCAGCCCCTATGCCCAGCTGGCTTACCAACAGGGGACACAGACTGGGGCCATGCTGACAACTCTCCCCATGGAGGTATGTGATTGGTCAGCAAATGTACCTTGATCAATAGTCACTCTTGTTAGAGCCAGGGCATCTTCCCCATCTGTAGTCATTATTCTCGGGCCAGAACATCTTTCCTAGTCTATAGTCACCATGCTCTGGCCAGAACATTCTCCCTAATCTATAGATACTACGCTTTGGCCAGAACGTCTTCCCTTTTTGCCAGATCATCTTGTAGTCAGATCTGTAGTCACTGAATGTCTACCTTTTCAATTCTGAAGCTATAATGTCTAGGGTTTGTGAAGACTCTGACACTAATGGTAGTATGAGCAGTAGTGATCAGTACTGACATTGTGAAGTCCATGGTCTGTCTTTTATTTTTGCAATAAAAGTTGTGAAGCACTTGGCGTTTCCGTTAATTTCAGTGTTTTGTTCCAGGATCATAATTCGAATGAAGAATCTGCCCAGCATCACTTTCAAGCCTATGCTGCCGCTGCCAAATAGAGTGAGTGACACTGAATGTGATATTGAGTGAGTTGGGGATTTCAGATGTGATATTAGGTTGCGTTAAAAAAATCAAATGTTTCCCTGGCACATTTTTCTTCAAAAGTGATGAGGCTGGTAGGACTTTGTTTTAAGTTTTTGATAGGGAGGGACACATTTTTGTGTTTTTCTCACAGCTTTGATGTTTAACATGTGTTAATGAGTTGTAGTCTCAGTCGCTCATTCTCACAGACTCTCATTCTTACAGACACTCATTCTTACAGACTCTCATTCTTACAGACTCTCATTCTTACAGACTCTCATTCTTACAGACACTCATTCTTACAGACTCTCATTCTTATAGTGGACAAATGGATGATCAGGATGCGGCCAAGTCGGAATTATTTTTAATAAAAGTGACAATGTCCGAGAAACATTTAACTTTTTTATTCAGGCTTAGACATTTGCCTCATTGGGGGAACTATCACTCCACAAGTTCGTTACTGCAGAAAGATGATGGAAAGTGTTGAACATTTTAACAGACACAGATCTACATAGCTTTCCGTATACAAGGCCTTGGCCCCATTTCACAAAGTTCTTATAGGACTGAAATCTCTCGAAACTTTTCTTATAGCATTCATACATCCTGTACTGTAACATTGACTTACGATTGTTGTAGTGCTATGAGAGGTTTGTTAAATGGGTCCCTGTCTTCATTTTGAAAATGGGAGTAGAAAGTCAGATTGTGACTGGTATTATTCTATGGTCTGTATTTTTCACATGTAGCAGTAGAGAGTTATGTCCCTTGGTGACAGGATAAGCACCTGGAGTCAGCATTTTCATGTGTGCTTGGTGTGTCATACATATTTCTGTGTGAATTACTGAAATAAATATTTACTGGCATGAAAAAAGTTTGCATTTAATTCCAGATGATTATTTGTATGTATTAATGTAGTACAGGCAAAACATAATTTTTGCACAAGTATCATATAAGTTGTGACACACTTGCTCGAGTGTAATAATTTCTTATTATCTATTTTGTTCATGTACATTTCTTAAAACATGGTAAGCAGTTGTGAGGGCCGTCTTCATTGACAACACATTCAGTTGTTTATTGAAGTCACAGATGACGAAATACAGAAACAGGGTTGCTAGAGGTTGCTATGACACTGGTTATGTTTCACCATATGGGTAATGATTTATGATAACAACATTTTTATCACTTTATATTATGATGTTTTTGATATAATAAAGAATCATACCATTCTTATGTTTCAGGCCTGATGTGCTAACAGCACATGTGTGTAAGTGCGTTCCACAGACGTTTCTAACGGCAACTGGCAGCCATGTTGTGACTGGGATGAGTGACTTCTCCATAGTCATGCTAATGGACAACTGACACGGACTATTTTTTACCATTTTGCAAATTCCCATTTTTTGACTGCGGGAGTGAGAGGTTTCATGTCAGAATATTTTTTATTTTTCCTTTTTGTTGAGAGCAAGTTTCATCATAACTGTGACCAAATGAACTTTTGACTTGTAAAGAGATACGTTTTAAGTCCTAAGTTAGTTCGTGTTACAATGTATAGAATTTTCGTATGTTTCGCCATGTAGATTACAAATGTTGATCTTTTCATAAAGATTCTTTGATTCATGTGTAAGTTTTTTAAGGACTGAGATTATACTCTTGACTATTTTGCTAATTGTAGACTTTTCATGAAGGGGGTATTGTAGTCAAGTGATCTTTACAGTTTATTGTTGTTTATTTTGCCAAATTTGAGGGATATTTTTACACCTATACACTAGGAAGTGCACTTTCTATTTTGTATGTTGGTCTGTGAATTCAGCGACCAGTGCACGGTCAAGATGGTGACTTTATTCACTGTTATTCATGGTTATTGAGCTAGAATCAACATGAATTTTTCCAGTTGTATATTTTTGTGTTAGATGTTAGATTTTGATGGCTTCCTCACCACAAACCAGAGATGTAAAAGGTTGTTTGTGTATAACTAATGTCATGTTGAACCACACTGTTACAAGTTTCATCACCTATTAGTAGGTTAGTACTATATCGTTGGTCCTCATTGAAACATTTGAGAGATATTGTACCCACATCCGCAAAGTATTGTGGATGAATCAAGAACGTTTCACCTATTCAACTCCTGTATCATGTATACAGAGCTAGAAAGGTTAGGAATCATGACAGTTCTGACATATTTTTATGATACTGTCATAAGTTTCATGGAGATATTATCTGTAAACACCCTTTATATGTTCCCTTTCTTTTCTTCTTCAGTATACTTTCACGGGCGGTGGGGTAGCCTAATGGTTCAAGTGTTCGCTTGTCACACCACAGGTCTGGGTGTGATTCCTTACATGAATACAATGTGTGAAGCCCATTTCTGGTGTACCCCACCGTGATATTGCTGGAATATTGCTAAAATTGTTGTAAAATTAAACTCACTCACTCACTCACTCATTATGCTTTCATCAAGTGCTAAACTGTGGTTCCATGGATACTACAGCGCCCTTTTATATCCCTGGGATATGTGAGATAAGCAAATGTTGTATGTAGATTTAGTGATGCTTTTTTACTTTGTTTTTGAATTTTGGGCATCAGGTTTTCTGACTGCCATGTCACTGATGATGTACAGACGTAGTTTCATGCGTTGCTATGGTGATCTGTTATATGGTGGTTGTTAGCGTGAGAACGTCATTGTAGTGTATGTACATGAATCCTTGTGTCTGTGTTATAGACTTTTTAGGAGACAAACAGAAACTTTTGACAGTTTTTGGAATGTCGTTTTTAGATTTTAATGTTATCTTGGTGGTGTTAACAGAAGGCTTTTCACCTGTTCATGGTAGTTTTGTACAGAATCGTGTTTTACCTGTCATTGATGATGTTCGTGGTCTTCCGTATGTGGGACAATGGATTAGTTTTTAGTGGTCAAATTTCTACAGACTTATTTTACATCAGTTTTCGATATATACAGATTTTTATCTTTCTTTTCCATTTGTTTGACCAGTAAAAATTAATGACCTATTTCTGTAGCTCATTGGACTACACCACTGAAAAGCCAATCCGGATCTAGTTTAATGCGTCAATTTCAGTTACGGAGAAATGGGAATGTTTATTTGAATCACATTAGTAAGAGCTTATGGTTCCAGAATGCCATCAACTTACATTAAGCCTTAGGCATCTATGTTCAATGTTCATAAAGAAAATTGTACAGACAAATTCATTGTGTATTAATGGTAGGGGGTTTGAAATTTATTTAAGACTATTTTATCAGTGATATTCGTTGTTCCATCAAGAATTATGTATCTCCTGTAATTTATTCAAAACATCTGTGATATTGCTTAACATTTCCTAGGTTCTATCATTAACACTCAAGTCATATTTGGATGATGCCAGGCAGGGCTCAAGTCACTGCACAATGTAATCAGTGGAAATTTGTTATGGATTTTATTATATTTTTTTTGTTACAACGGCCAGTTTCAATCCCTATCTGTAAAGAACCCACATATTCTTTGTACATATTTTTGAGTCACCCCATGCTCTGTAACATCGGAACAAACAGGCTGAGGTGCATGCACAGTGTCCATCGATGTGATCAGGCACCTTTGTAGTAGCGATCCAGGTGATGGGCTCAGCACCATGTCCTTGCATAATACACTTACCCAACACCGATAAACTGATATGAAGTCACCCTCCAATACAATCTACAGGTGAACATGTTAATGTTGGATATTTCATTAATGATAAGATCAGACTATTTTTGGATGAATGTTATACATTTCTATGTACATCATCTTAAAAGAGGTTCTTGTCTTTGGAGCATCACACTTGACTAATCCAAGACTTAGGTGGCAGACATTAGTTCATAATAGCTTGAGAAAGCATCAAAAGCAATGGCCAATTTTTGCTAAAAATGTGATACAGCAAAGGGTCATTAAATATATGGCAGTCCAACCTAAAATCAAACTCAAATGATCAGGAATATTATATACTGGGTAGTCTATCATCAATGTTATGAGTCATCCCTTCCGAATATCAAATGAATGAACCCCTTTAAAGATCCGATAGTTACAGTCATGGCCAGTCATCAACATTTATCAAGAATTTACCCTTGACAGTCAGTGAGAGACTTTTTTTTATCTAGAATATTTTCTGGCAATCATTGGATTAGATATGCGATCTCAAGTTTGAATGATATTACCATCAAAATGATCAGATCTATGTACAAAGTTGGTGTACATATGGGTTGGAAATCTCCAGGGTCTTATCTTCATTCTTGTTCATGAATTGATCAAATTTTACATAGGAACGGAAGCACAGAGGTCATTCAGAACTTTGTGTCAAAAGGTTTAGCCTCCGATTTTCACATCCAGATGGTGCAGAGATTTGTTTATCCAACTTAGAGAGCCTGGGTACTTTTTGATTTGCTCTTTTTTCTTGGTGTTTCCTTGTACAGACATTGACGGACCAATGAAGCAGCTGAGTGCTCCTGTTGGAATACCTCATTGTGAAGTGAAGGTAGATGTAGTCATGTGTCCTGAACACTGTACACAGCTAGGTATAATCTCAGAATGATCAATCTCATACAAACACTCCATCCATTTCTGAATATGTCAGCACCAACCCTTGTGCAGGATACTCAACTAGTTGGTAGCAACAAATTAACATCATGTGTAATAGTGTATGTTGTTCATAGATGTACATACGATTACAGTGCCAGTGAAGAAATGTACCAGTAACAGTCCAGTGTTTGTCGGCTGTCAACTACCATTGTCCGCTTCTATCAGTAGTCAAGGTCATCTTCTCATCATGATAGTAAAGTGCCATTTTAATTGAAATATGTTTCAATTACATATTAATTGTTTTGAATGCTTGATACTTCAACGTGTGACCAAGTGTGGTTATGCTGGCAGTTACTGAAGGAATGGTTTGTGAGTGCCCAAGAGCAGAACAGGATTTCATTCTGAGATTAGTCCTGATGTTTTTACAGGTGTACATTACAACTGTCATTACTGTTTGTTAGATGCTTGTTCTTCAAACACATTGTCTTTTCTCACAAACTACCACAGGGCAGGGGTTTGTTAAATCATGCAGCAAGACCCAAGCACAGTTTTACATTCTGTTGAATGATGAGTTATAAGGCAATAACTGATGAGTTATACATAATTCTTACATGGATTGTGATGCAATATCTGGCAAGTCTTTGACAACCTTCAGCTGTGAGTTATGAAGCAATATGTTTTACACTGTTTAATCGTGAGTTGTGTAGCAGTAACTCAAGCCATGTTAAGAGGCTCTAACGCTCAAATGTTACACACTGTTATGAAAAGATATCTCAGATATGTTACACACCATTTGGCCAGGAGTTATGAAGCACTAATTCTCAAATGTTACACACTGTTCAGCTTTGAGTTATGAAACAGTAACTGTGTTATGTTACCCTCTGTTTAGACATTAGTTATGAAGCAATAACTCTAACATGTTGTGTACTGTTGAAATGACAATGTATTTGAAGACTGTAGTTCCAAGATGCCATAACATTACCTGCCTGTTTGCTGTTGTGTGGGTCTTCATGATTATAAACTTTTACAGACACACAAATGGTCAACATCTATACATGGCATTTGGCCCCAGACATCCTATTTTTCAGTTTTCAATCTGTCCAATTATCTTGTGCCTTCATTTCAAGTAGTTAAAATTTGTTAGTTATAATTATGCAAAACCAAGTGCAAATTAAATCAATACCTGTGTGATCTATGTGACAAGGTTCATTATGCAAAGCTTATTTTTGGTTACCGATCTTTGCTGTGGACGTTTGTCTGCATAGAACATTTACTGTAGCCATTGACCATGGTTATTGTCATATTGATTCTCAACATTGTTGAACTGTGTGGCAGGCATGTACCCACAAACAGGAAGTATAAACTTCAGCTGCATTTTGTTACTTCCTAACTCAGATTAAGAAAATACCAATATCTGTCCAAGTCTGTTGACACTGATTCCATATACCATGGAGAAAAACATGGGGTTTCATGGACTGTAGATACATTTGATAAACACATCAGTTATTTCCTGGAGATGTGTCTTCAGTTGGCAGCAAGAGCAGCAAATGAAGGTAACGTCTGATTCAGGACTAGAACTGGATCTTTGTAGTCTGTTCTGTGGGTACTTGTCTGACATTTCAGAGTTAAAAAGTTGATCCTGTGCATGTGTTCTCACACTCTTTGTAACATTCAAAGCAAGAGTAGATTTTACGGGTATCTGGTTTCTACCATTGAAAGAAACTTCCAGGATAAAGCATTACAGGTTACGATCATACATACACGTTCAAGTTGGAGCTCTGAAATGTCCGCAGTTTGGATGTATCTAGTTAAGTGTACAGTCTGTTTCCTATATTCCATCAGTGCACTTGTTACAACACCACATCACAATATCACATCCTAGGGTGGCATTTAAGACCTGAACTTTCAGCAGAATAGAATTACATTGTTGCTATAGAAACAGGAAGCAGCACTAAAGCACCTTGTTGCTATTGAAACAAAGAGCAGCACAGAATACCTTGTCACTTCAGAAACAGAACAGAACTTGTTGCTTCCGAGAAGATGATCAGCTAGTGGATGGATGCAGTGTGGCATCGGGGATAAACAGCAGCATAGGAATATGTCCATGTTGCTGATACAAAAGCAGCACAGAATCATTAGGTATTTATAACCTAGGTCATCTAGGTATATATAACCTGTCGTTTTGGTGTATATACGCCGGGTCATTGGGGTATATATAACCCAAGGTCATCTAGGTGTATATACGCCGGGTCATTGGGGTATATATAACCCAAGGTGATCTAGGTGTATATACGCCGGGTCATTGGGGTATATATAACCCAAGGTCATCTAGGTGTATATACGCCGGGTCATTGGGGTATATATAACCCAAGGTCATCTAGGTGTATATACGCCGGGTCATTGGGGTATATATAACCCAAGGTCATCTAGGTGTATATACACTGGGTCATCAAGGCATATATAACCTAACATAATCTAGGTATATATATATAACCTGCCATTTAGGTGTATATATACACTAGATCATCCTGGTATATATAACATAGGTCATTCCGGTGCATATACACTTTGTTACCTAGGTATATTTCTCCAAAGTCATCTGGGTATATAACCTAGATCATCAAGATATATGTTATCAAGGGTAAGATATGCATGCTGATACTGGAAGAAAGGACATTGCACTGTGACTCAGGTGTGCGCATTGCATTAAGGTTGACAGCAACTTAATGATTGTCCAATGGAATAACCAAGCACTGACCAATGTCCTCCACAACCAGGAGAAGGTACATGTAACATCTAGTGAAACAGTGTTCTGGTGCAAAGGTTATTTTTGCAAGAAGTAGCTGCCTAGGTTTTGTACTTTGATCGCTGGTCCATATTTAACCAAATTATTTTGGATGATTTGTTGTTTACAAGTTGACGGACCATGTTGGTAGATAAACATGTTGATGATAACTGGCCCATTGCTAGGTGTTCCTTCTAGGCTTACGATGCCTAAATGAAATAAAAAGATCGGATCATGTCTTGACTTTGTGTTTTTATGCTCTACAGTTTGAATGCATGTGTGAGCGAGTGTGTAGATTTGGTTGGTTTGTTGTTAAATGGCATGTGCACCAATATTCCATCTGAGTGAGATCAGTAAACAACTGGACCAGACAATCCTGTGAGCAGGAGGCCTCATAAGCATCAATCTATGCAGCTGGTTTGGTTGTTCTTTATTGCTGAACTTTACCTGTATGGCGGCAGTTTGTAAATAATCGAGTCCTGAAAAGAGTGAATGCATTTAGTTTAGGTATTGACAGTTTAACAACATTATATGATGCAAGCAAGGTTAGTGTTAGGAAGTCAAGAGTAACATGACGTAACATATAAATGTTTATTTCTGTTTCAGGAGAGAACACATAAACATCTTGTAGAAAGATATAACAATATAAATAACTATCACAATGTTGACATAAAATCATCAGGTAATGCTGCACTCACTAATTATATATAATGTAACATGGCTGCCTATTTCCTTGTTCCTTTGTTGTTCAAGGCAGCAATTTTCCAGTGGTCTGGAAATGATAAATCTGGACCTGACAATCCGGTGACCAACATCATAAGCATCTTTCTTTAAATTTGCAACTGGGATTTGATGACATGTCAACCAAGTTAGACCGTCTGACCACCTGATCCAGTTAGTTGTTACGACAAGCAATATACCTGCTTACAAGCAAGTAACATTTTCTATGTGCCCAGCTGTGAATGCTGAACTCATTTGGTTCCTCATTGAGGTAATTCTCCAGTAACATTGAATCATGTATCATGCATGGAAGTCACTGATGTTTTGCGAATGCAAATCGATGGAAGGGAGGTAACTCTAAATCTGTTTTTCTGATCGTACGCAAAATCTACTGATGGTTGCAAAAAGTTTTGTACCCATGCTTCAAACAGTTCAAAGTTAGCACTGAGATGTACAATAATATAAATATCTTGTTCACTGGTCTCTTGGAGCCCATGGGATGATGTACCTCGATGTTTATGTTTATTTAAAGAAACACCCAGGGTACATCAACCCACACAGTTAACAAAAGAACTGGAATTTGCCTCTGAATGCTGCTAGTAACATGCTTGATGCTTGTCAACACATGGCGTGATCTATCACTTGATGGCATCACTGCAGTCTACATAGACCAAACATGATTAGGCTCCAGTCTGTCAGTTTAGGGATCTCTGCGCAGGAAGGCAGCTATTGCACTATAACATGTTTAGAATCAGGACAACTGTATCATGAAGGTCATGTGAGGTGTTTGGTCACAGCTTGGGCACACAGTAAATGTAAATATAATTGAGAATATCTGGTCCTTTGTTAGATAGAATGACTGACATACACACTATCCTCTGCCCACCCAGCAAACCAGATATCCTATATCCCCCTGATGTCCTACATGCAACGTTCTAGGCTGACACAAATGCCTAAAGGACAACAACACTGGCTAATCAATATGCACATTTCCATAAACACGAAGAAATATTATACTTTCGAGATCAGTACCAAAATACCCGTTCTTGATGAACACAATTCAACCCATGCTTGGGTGCACAGAAAATGTACATCCTGAACACAAGGCAAACCCAGAAATACCTCCTCTGTTGGACAAACACCATGTTGGTGTTGACAAGCCATAAATATCAGGGCCTCCTTTCACAAAGCACTAACATGATCATAAATCACTAATGCAACCTTAGTGCAATGTTAAAGAATAGGAGTTAAGGTTAATCATAGTAAAGGTTACTTCGTGAAAACAGCCCCTGATGTCCAAGACCAATGTATTACCGTGGTAATCAGGACAGGAAGCGACATCCATCAGATCCTTAACACCTGGTGTTCTGTACCAACCCAGTACAACCCATGTCATTACAGAAGATGATCACTCAGGAACTAACATGTGTTGCTATCCACCCTTCGACTGCTGAGAGCTTGAAGGGGTCTGGCATTACCGAAATCCGACAGATGAGCTGCATCCTTCACCTTCAGTGTCCTCAGTATGGCCACCTTCAGAGAAAAAGATGCATTAAACAATAGAAATGCACACCACATGTTCTGCTTTCACATCTTTTTGTTTTGTTTAAAACATTCAGCAAAGTTAGGGGTTACTAGATTTTTTTTCGATGGTAATTCTTTTTTCAACAGAGAGGATCAGCTGTTCCCACCTTCTCCTGGGTTGTGATGATCGGTTTCTGCATCACGATCCATCGGACAGACTCGGAGCATGATGGTGTTGTCAGTGAGCCGAAGTAGGTGTAGAACTTGCCACCAGTGGGCAGCAGTTGCCGAGGATCCAGGGTCACTGAGATACCAGCTTCGTTTACAACAGAAATAGAGAGTATTGCAATATTTTTCTGAAGAAGAAGACTGATCGGAACTGACATACTACCATCGTTATCGTTTCAGTCATGTATCAACTACATCACACATATCAGTTTAGGGACCTTCATAATGTATGGCTAGGGGATGACGATTATTTTAAAGGGAGGGGGGTGACCCATTTGGTTCTGGGGAGGTAGGGGGAAGGCGGTTCATCAATTTTTTAACAAGTGTACTATGGGGTACTATGGGGTACCCATATATATATAAGAGCATATATATATATTTACACACATACATACATACATACATACATACATACATACATACATACATACATACATACATACATACATACATACATACATACATACATACATACATACATACATACATACATATATATATATATATGCTCTTATATATATATGGGTTTGTATGAACTGATGGACTCATATGTGTTGGGGCGATATAAATAAATGGATTCATATGACAAGGTGGACTGACATAATATGGCTTTTGATATATCTTACTTCTGTTGTCATTCAGCTTTTGTACTCCTTCTGCGAATGAGTTGAATGCTGAGTTGTTTGAAGATGATCCTTCCTGCAAGAGAAAATAGCACATAATCTGGTGGAGGTATGACATGTGACTGGGTGTATACCTGTCTCTCCAGACATGGCTTCATCAGTGTATGAAACAAGGCACGTCCGACCACCCTGGACAGACTAGGTTTCTGACAGACGTTCTAAATTTACAGCTAGCTGGCCGGTCTGGTAATTTTTTTGATGTTCCAAACACTTGAGTAAATTCACCATATCTTGGTATCTGGTCTGGCTAAATCCTTTTTGGACTGGTAACATTTTCAAGTAACCAGCCCTTATGTCTGACTGGGCTGATGGCTTATTTCATACACTGGCTTCATGTGTGTCATTAAATGATTAAATGTAAGCATACCAGAAAATTCAACCGTGACAAGTGTCAAAATAAAAGACAAAACATCAAGTCCATCAACATCAACAGCAACCAAAAACAAAAAACAACAAAATACAGAAGCCATCAGTAAAAGTGCCCTACAGTCAACAGACATAAACTCATAAATTCAGCAACAGTGGTCTCCCTTTGACCATGTATCTAAATCTGTGTTCAACAGATGTGAGTGTTCTGCTTGAGGAAAAATGTGCCATCCATCCATCCATCCATCCTTCAGTGTGAAACACTGATGAAACTACGTGCTTAATCAATTAATCGAAAAAAATGGATAATCAATATACATTTGTAAGTGATAAGATAAAGTGGTATTGCTTGAAAGATATCATTCATATTACACCAGTTTATGTCCTACTATGAGAGATTAACTGGATTAACATAAGAGAATGCAGACTTTTGAAGCTCTCTTAGCGCTAACACAGTCATAAGTGTCATACACTATTATTAACTAATGACTATCTTAGCGCTGAGAGGGCTTCCAAAATCTAGACCCTGGTTGTCAATAACAACCTGCATTAGTAAAGACAGAATATTGTTCCTGTGAGTTTAGGACAAGTACGTGTTGCCCCTGTGTCACAGAACTACAGTATTTACTGACAACCGTTGTTTGTTTCATTTTCTCTGCTTACTTGTAATCATGTACAGATCCCCAGGTAAGAATACAGATTTGTTCAAGCAAACCATGAGGATCACAAGAGGTGGCTAAACGGATCAGGCAACCAGACTAGGTTATTTAGTTGCCTGAGTATCACTGCATGCCAGTCACATGGGTCAATGGTCATGACGTCACTGACTGATTACTTTCTGACAGGGTGAAACCTTCATCCCATTGGAGTCACAAGTTCGCTGTAGAAGGAATGAAAAAATGTAACATAAATCAATACTAAAATATACCTAGCTTTACTCAGTATGTAATTGCTTTTGCCAAGTGTATGTATATGTGTATGTATGCCTTAGGCCTAATTACAGAAAAAACTGTCTGTCTCTCTGTACTTTCTGACAACCATGAGAGCGGAAATACAAAGAGGAATGAAAACAGCAAAACAAACATAGATGTGATAGTCAGGACTTATCATGGCAACACTGTCTTCTACGCATATCAGTGTAAGCCTCATTTGGATTCTGAAAACCATGTATGCCTTCTTCATTTCCTTTCATGTTAGTTCTCAAAGAATATATGGGTACTTGTACTGTTACAACTTGTTCAGCTAGACCTGATCAAGTGAATACAAATACATTGCATGACAACTGGTTGTGTCTATCATTGTGAAAAGGTGCATCTTTGTCACTTGATTGTTAACATGTCTGAACAGCTGAGACAAGGCTGTCATTTGACATCTCAGCATCGAGAAATGATCAGCAATGTCCAAACTTTCTTTATAAATGAAACTACAGATGGTTTAATGTTTCCGATGTAGGCATGCTTTGCATGCAAGCAACACTTATAACATTCTCGGCTCCCCTATTTAATAAAGTTAACTCTGACCTCCATCTGACCTCCATCTGACCTCCATCTGACCTCCAGGGTTATGAGTATGTAGAACAAGTTGTACCTGACGATTGCTTACCTCTAGAAATATTCCAATGACTGCTAGTCCATCCTGCTTGGCAACAGAAGCTCCAAAACTGCTATACTGCTTCTTATAGTGAACCAAGTGCAGCTACAACAACAGCAAACATATTATATATGTTATAGACAATTGACCATAGACCAAACTGACAGAACATGCAAGACACTTTCAAGGATGAAAACTTCTTTATGGTGTCATGAGGCTTTCCAACTTATGACATGACGATCAAACTCATCACTCTTTGACTGAATGACAGCACATAATGACTTAACCTATTATAGTGGTGGCAAACACAACTCACTGATGGTGGCAGTCTCACAAAGTGATGAGGAGTGACATATTCCTCTGAATATCTCTCTAAATACATACTCATACAATAACTCACATATTGTGAATAGAAACAAGAGGTATGTGTAATTTTGTTAGACCAACATAAGGTATTAACGATATTGAAATGTTCTCTACACACAGGAAGAGGAAACACTATTATTAATATTAACAATATGCGAGCTCAATTTTTGAGGAGTAAATTTAAAACATTTTATAGTCTGATTTCTATTGTTTTTCTGGTCTGTATTTCTTTGCCTTGGTGGACTGTGTGAGTTGTTGAAGAACTATTGCCTTTGTTGTGTGCTACATAGTGATAAGCAGATATAGAGTGTTGCACCAACCTCTCCAGACATGGGTTTGCCGTCCACGTGATGTTCTGAGGGGCAATGGAAGTGCATAGAGTCAAGGACATAGTCAGTGGTCACTTCAGGCAGAACTCCTGTCACCAGCTGGTGCTGCTTAGAGAAGGCGAGAACAGCGCCTTGACCTGGAGTGGAAAACAATCTCAGCTAGTATTTATACAACAATCACAATCATCATGAGTGAATTTTGCTCTTTGTTGTACTATGCTACAGTCTTCATTACTTGATCTATAGCAACTGGCCTTAACCAGATCAGGTAGCATATCAGTAAATGAGAATGTGATGTTGAGTCATAGCTGGCCTCACCTGTAGAACTGATGCTTCCATTTAGGGCACCTGTCGGGCTGCCTTGGTAGGTGATGGCACTGAAACCTCGACAGTAGAGGCTCTGGGTCTTGATGTCAATGGGGGACTGGATGGAGCCGGCACAGCACCGAGTCTCAGGAGCCAGGTGGCTCCAGTGTAGGGGACCTGCAGTAAGTGAATGAGTGAGTGATGCAAGTGAATGAGGCGAGTGAGTGAAAGTGAGTGAGGCAAGTGAGTGAAAGAGAGTGTGCATGAGGCGAGTGAGTTAAAGAGTGTGTTAATGAGGCAAATGAGGTGAATAAGTGAAACTCTTCAGTATTTCAGTCACATATCTAGTGTGTTGCTTTGTGGAAGCAAAGCTTGATATCAGTTGACATCACGAGTACAGGTATATTCAAGTTGTTGAATGACAAGGAATCGTAATTATTTTTTTCTGGTAATTAGTCATGACCTGCGAATCCTGGTATGGAAAAAAGGGACATAGCTCTCCACCGTGATTTGCTGTGATTTACAATGTGAACAGGTGTTCCACACATCTACCAAGAGATCTGACAGATAATGAAGAGGATGTAAAGATGAGGTAGAGAACTTCAGATGTAGTGATATGTTTAACTGATTATTTAATTTATCATTCTGTCAGGCGTCATTATCACTTTAATAATCACTGTGTTGCTGTTCTGATGGATCAGGGACCAGCTGTGAGTTTCACTCTGTTCCTGGGCCCACTTGTACAAAATGATCTTAGTGCTACGTCTATCTCAGTCGTATGCTGGAGAATGGAAGTTACAATCATTGTAGCACTAAGATCGATTCGTGCAAGTTTGCCCTGGTAGTTTATCCAGTGAGTGAAAAGCTTTTGTACCCAATTGTATGTGAGCTGCTCAGCGCTGATGTCATAAATATTCCAGCTATGACACCATGTGCCAGTAGAGTCTGGACCACACAATCCAGTGATTGACATCATGAGCATCACTCAGCACCATCAGTCTGACCAGAAAACACTGAGTCATCAGTTACCATTCCTGATACGTAGTTCTGGTCACAGTGACTCCAAAGTTCATAATAGTGACTTAGTGAGTGATTTTACTTATACGCCACACTCAGCAATACTCCAGCTATATGGTGGCGGTTTGTAAATAATCGAGTCTGGACCAGACAATCCAGGGATCAACAGCATGACCATCAATCTACGCAAATGGGAACCAATGACGTGTCATTCAAGTAAGCAAGTCTGACCACCCAATTCCATTAGTTGCCATTTATGGCAAGCATAGGCCTATTCTGTCCAAGACTTTCACGGGACATAATAACCCTACTATAGAACCGGAGTATAATTGGTCTTTAGCTACCTGTGCTTGTCATGAGACGAAGCTATGGTCAGATTTGCTGACTGTGTGTATGTGCAGATTTTACCACTTATTTTGCCCTTCAATGCCCTAATGAAGCAAGTCTAGAATTATACAGGTTCAGCATCTCTTATCACATTTAGACACTGGGTACTCTGAGATTAAACATTAGTCTAAACCTCAACCCCATCATTACTTCTAGTCACTCATGAAGTAGGTCAAGGTCAAGGCCTCTCACAGGCCAAATTTGAGTACATGTATAAAATTATTCTTACCATCAGCGCCATGAGGGTTGTAACCAAAAGTGACCAAGGGAGTAGCCGGACATATGTCATCAGACGGGCCTGTCGACTGATGTGTGAACACTATGACCAAGGTTATCACGGTTATCAGAATCACTCCTAAACCCAGGACTAAACTACATTTCTTGTAAGGACTGTCTGTGAGAAGCTGCCATATTACCACAAGATAGTTCCTACTGCTGTCAGAAATTAAGACATCTGTATCTTTGTCCATGGTAGTATACTGATCGATGTTCCTCACTGTCTAGCAATCAAGATGAACACATGACATACAGGAAGTATGATCACAGCTACAAAACAACTGATGGTATTCTGTTAGTGACACACAACAGAGTGAGCATTGTTGCTAGAAAACAAAACATGAACTTGCATAATGGAGGTAACAGTAGAGAGCTTGGGTCTTTAGTTCATCTTGTTGCATGGTGATCATTGATCATTCATCACAGGTGGGTATCTCTACTTCTTGTAAATCACAACTTCCTGTGCTCCAAGAATGGATGCAACTCTCCTGATCTCTGTTCTGTGACTGGGGAAAGTTTCTTTCTCTGGGAGGTTCATCATCGACGACAGCATGTAATGTCCATGTCAAGAGAAATGTCATCTGGGCAGATAGGTTCAGAATTAGTTATCTTGGAGTGAGTGAGTGAGTTAGGTTTTACTCTGATGTTAGCAATATTCCAGCAACCATGGTGGGGACATCCGAAGTGGGCTTCACACATTGTAACCATGTGGGGAATTGAACCTGGACCTTCAGCTTGATGAACACATCATCCCTAGCTTTCTTCTACATCTAGGAATAAGTCAGATGGGCTTAATGCCACTTGGAACAGTATTATATTTACATCATGGAGGAAAACCTAAAGTGATAAAAGTTTTATGTGCTCATGACTTAAGTGAAACCCACAAGAATGGAAACATAATCAGGACGAGGCATTTCAATACAAGATTCCACCCCATTATTTCCTGGTGTCCACAAGGGAGAAAACTCTTTACAGCAAACTGTGGCACCGAAAACGACAGTCTAACACATACTAAGACAAAAAGATTCAGTTCCACAGTGTTCATTCTAGGCAGCATCATTTGTACACTGACATTTAACATGGTGCACTGTAAATCTGAAACACAAGCGTGCAAAACTCCAAACTAAGTAGGTCTTGGAAAAACTCCAACAATCCATCTACTATAAAAAGTAAGTGAACTCACGGTTTAGAACTGTTGGCTGACAAGTCACAGCTACTTGACATGACATATAATATTCTCTATATGATAAAGATATGACAACTTGAGGCTAATGGACCATGGCAATACTTTATGGAAAGGCTGTAATGAACACTGGATACATAAATGCTTCTACTACAAAATAAACATAATATGCCACTAATTACCCATGTAAGTCAACTGAAATATCCCAAAGATTTCATCCCGTTCTTGATCACAGTACTACTATATTATCAACACCACGTGGCAGTCATGTTTCTAACGCTATCTAGGGTATCTGTGACCACACTTGATCATTTTTACACTGTCCACACACTTCACAATTATAACAGATATAATCTTCAACTCAACCACTGTAAGCAAATACCATATTGTCTGTATTAAATGATGTGCTGCCACTTTTAGACCAAACTGTCAGAAATCTTTACCAGCACCCCTACACAGGCCATGGCAAATCTACATGGCAGCGTATAATTTACAAACAGAACTGTGCAGCTGCTCAGGGAGTATTCTTATAACTTATGAAAGGGGTTAACGTTTAGTTACATGAGTGTAATCCTGCCAGTTTTAAACTACCTATTCATGACCATCGCGTGTTTTCTTCCTGTCACACAGGTTATAATGGTAAATACTGTTACATATTATATATTAATATTACATATTATATCCTCATTTCTGATATATCCAAACAGAACCTTGACAGTGGCTTTAAGCAGACCTGAGATACTATGACTTGTCCTTCATAAAGGGACACAGCTGGTTGGGTAGCCTAGCGTGAAAGCGCTTGCTTGTCAGGTTGAAGGCCCAGGTTTGATTCCCCACATCAATGTAATGCGTGAAGCCCATTTCTGGGGAGGATTGTTGCTGTATCTCAGGCTGATTCTGTAGGAATCATATCCCACACAACATGTGCCAAAGACTACATATTTGAAGATGACCATGGTTAGCAAATGTAAAGAGATTTATTTTGTAGTTGATGAATAAATAATTCCACAATACCCCATAAATACCTGTCTTGATATGCTTGTGTGATCGGCTGTTTAAAACATTGTACTTCACTCCAGCTTCTGTTGGTATCCTTCAACACTTATTTCTATACATTCTTATTTCGTATATTTTCCCACAGCAGATTTCGTAAACACCGCCCCTTTCCGAAATGACAGACTCTCCCTATGTCCGATATGCCTCCGTTTGTGAATCACAAAATTTGCCACAATGAAATCATTTGTCGCCATGCTGGACTAACACCCTTGAACTACACCCATACATCTGTCTAAGCACATACATGCATTTCTGTGACAGTTTCAAGATTGCACCCAATACTTACTGACAACCTTGTAAATTTCTGAGGCAACTGAACATATAGCAACATTCTAGAAATAAGAGTTACCTCCCTTAGATCGGGAAACCCGCATAATATATTATAATTAGCCAATGATCCCATGGAGCATGTAGAACATGAAGATCCAGCCTGAAAAACGCATTGGTGTGATACTCTGTCGATGAGATTGTGGGCGTCTTTGCGAGTTTGTAATTTAAAAAAATAAACTTTAAACGTTACCGAAAAGATTGTATTAAATAGTATATTATTATCAGAGAGTCTGAACAAAACGTGTCAGATATGTTGTACACTGTCAGAAACCAACGTGTAATGCATTCTGCTTCGTGTCAAAGCGGTTGTTGTACAATCGTGAAAGGGAAAAGTCTGAGTAACCCATTTGCTATGCCATCATCTGATCCACGAACACAGGATCCAAGAAAACCACTCTTCCGGTGTATTGTCTATGATAGTCTGACACAGACTGTATACTATTAATATTTTACCGTAGTAGCAATGTGGCTGTATTCGGCATGGCAAAGGTATACTGGTCAACTGGTGGAGAGAATTTATGAGCGTTATTTGATAGCTACATTCATCAAACCTCTCATCCAAACCTAAATATATGTATGCGTGGATGTGTGATTCATGTTTAGTTACTTATGTGTGACTCACTGACGATCCAACGTGACTCAGTGATGGTGTCAGTGTCACTCAGTGATGGTGTCAATGTCACTCAGTGATGGTATCAATGTCGCTCAGTGATGGTGTCAATGTCGCTCAGTGATGGTGTCAATGTCGCTCAGTGATGGTGTCAATATCGCTCAGTGATGGTGTCAATGTCACTCAGTGATGGTGTCAGTGTCCCTCGGTGATGGTATCAATGTCGCTCGGTGATGGTGTCAGTGTCGCTCAGTGATGGTGTCAATGTCACTCAGTGATGGTGTCAATATTGCTCAGTGATGGTGGCAAGGTCGCTCAGTGATGGTGTCAATGTCACTCAGTGATGGTGGCAACGTGAATCACTGATGGTGACAACGTGACTCACTGGTGTGGCAATGTGATCATGTATGGCGGCAACGTGACTCAGTGATGGTGGCAACGTGACTCAGTGATGGTGGCAACGTGACTCAATGATGGTGGTATGTGCCTCACTGGTGGTGGCAACATGCCTCACAGATGGTGACAATGTGATTCACTAAAGTTGCAATGCGACTCGCGTATGGTTGCAATATGGCTCTGACGGTGACAGTGTGACTCACTGGATGGTGGCAGTGGTAGTCACCGTTACACATTTATTACAATTCTACTGCACGTATTAATGACGTTTGGGGCAATTCATCTTGATTCCCACTCCCACCATCCACTCTGTCACATGTTAAAATGACGTTGAACCAGGATATGCAACACCCCCACCCCACCCATCCTCCACCCCTGTTCCATGATTCTCTACTGGCGGTGATATGAAGTCATATATAACATCGGTTAGTGACAACAGCTGCTGTCAAGATGTGACGTACCATGTGGTGTATAGAGACATGTGCATAGTAGATATGCTCTGAATCAATATAATCAGAATGAGTATGAATGAGTACGTGACTGACAGATCAGAACGAATATTATACAAGCATTAGCATTATTCTGATAAGGCTTGTGAAATCATTCATGGGTTTATTCTCGCTTAATATTATACCATGACATTTATAGCATATCTTATAATACCGTAATTATGATTATAAACATCCGTGGTACTGTTTATATAATATCACATCATAATAAACATATGTGATTCTGTCAACAACATTGTTGAATTATGTTGTTAAAGTGAGTGAGTTTACGCCGCCTTTAGCAACATCACGGCGGGGGACACCAGCAACATCACAGCACGGACACTAGACATGGGCTTCACACATCGTACCGGTGTGGGAAACCGAACCCGGATCTACGTATCCGGCATGACGAGTGAACGCTTTAACCACTAGGCTACCCAACCGCCCCCTTATGTTGTTATAACTATATGTGTGCAATAATGGGCTATATTATTTGATATTCATATAAACCTATTGCATATGACAGTCTCAGATGATATTGACTAATGTGAAGAAGACACCGAGCAGTATAGCAGAGGCCATATAATATCTCTATTATATGATCTCTGCTTACAGATACAATATGTCTAGACAGTGACGCTTACTATGCCAGTGTCAGTCCACAAAAACACTATGGAGTATGATCAATCATTTTAATTATAATGCTTCTGGTCTATGTAAGAAACCTCCAACTCTCGGAACACTCACGCCTCTCAGGTCCCAGATATGTTCACCTGGACTAAGATCTATCGCCTTGTGTGTGGTGTCCCACTGACAGAATTAAAATGCAATATATCTGTGGCGCTATGGACATACACATAGCGAGTTGGCGCCGTATTGATGGTCTCCTTATCATTATTATTTATGCAACCAGTTCTGTCGACATTGGTCTCCGGATTATCTCGGTCTGATGATTTTTAATATGAGGACAATACCTGCCAGCAAAGTACATACATCCTAGCCCTCATGTCCTGTTTGAATCCTGCACTATAACACGTAACACAGGCTCAATACATTCGTAACACCGTGGTGCCTTTGTACAACACGGCAGATCGTTTGCGTTACCAGGCCGCACCAGACAAATCTAACATTCTTATTACTGGACACGTTTTGATAAGCGAGTGAGTGAGTGTGCAGGTTGGTAGATGGGCGGCTGAGTGAGTGTGTGAGTGAGTGAGTGAGCAGGTTGGTGGATTTGTGGCTGAGTGAGTGAGTAGATTCTGTTGACAACATTGAAACCAATTTCAGCAACGTCCCAGCACCAACCAAGGGGGGCACCATACTGTTACGAGGTTATAGAATGGAACCAGGACTATCCGGGTTAGAACTGATCTTCAGTACCCCATGCTTGTCGCAAGATGCGACTGACGGGATCGGGTGGTCAGACTCACTGACGTTGATTGTCAGACGTCATTGTGTCTCAGTCGGTGGATGCTCAAGGTCGCGGGATTGTCTCTCCCAGACGTGTAATTACAGACCGTTGCTGAGTGAGACGTGATGCTCCGACAAGAACAAACACATTTTCAGAATGACGAGCTACATTTCCACCCTTTGGACAATTTACATACACTGAACTGTTGTAAGTGCGAATGAATTCAGTATTAGAAAACCATTGTCACCCTTCGGGGTGCTGGTATAGCGACCCCCGTGAAGATATCGCTTAGAATTGATCTTCAGGATCTTCAGTAACCCATGCTTGTCGTTAGAGATGACAGTGGGATCAGGTGGTCAGGCTCGGCGACTTGGTTGACACATGTCATCGAATCCCAGTTATACAGATTACAGCTCATGCTGCTGACCCTGGATTGTCTTGTCCACACTCGATTATTTACAGACTGCCGTATGGTCAGCCATATAGCTACAATACTGTTCAACCACCCAACAATCATAACTGGAATAATAAATGGTGCAATATCTTGCGCTTAGGTTGCTTTTGTATTTATGATCATAATGATACTAGATAGTGAAGGGGGTGGTGATGATGAAAACAACGACGACACCGATGATGATTATGATGGTTACCTTACCATTATTGCTGCCAAGGCCATATCCGAACGTCACGTTTGTTGTACTGCACAAACTTGGGCCGTCCGCCATTTTGGAATATGGCCGATTTAAGAACACGTAGAGGATTGCGGTTCCAGTCGCGGCAAACACCAGGCCCACGGTGACACCCCAGCAGGATTTCGTCTCACTTAAACGTTCATATTCCAACACAGGAATCGTGTACATATCTGCTAACCAAGGCTGAGGATCTCAGTGTGCTGTCTCAACAGCTGCTACGACGCCATGGGGTTGATTAATGTGCAGAACATCCTCTTTCAACGCATCAGTGATGGTTATGGTGAGTGAGTGATTTAGAATATATAACGAGACTATAGTAAACGTTCTGGTGCACAATTTTATGTCGAAATATTGATTCTGCACTGTCCAGACGGGCGAGAGGTCACAGTTTCACCATCTGTCTGTGTTAAGTATGAAGTGTCAGTGGACAATGAAGTTGCCTGATCCAAGTCTCTAAGCTGCTGCACGTAGATCTTTTGAACATATGTTCACAGAAATGTCCACCTCGAACTTCGTGTTTCCGAGGCAGAGCCAAGGGTTTGTCGACTTTTTCACAACTGCTTTCTCATTTATATTAGATAGATCACAACATTTGTCTACATGATTCTAACCCGGATCTTCATGTGGAGACAAGCATGGTTTGCTGAAGACCGATTCTATCCCGGATCTTCATGTGGAGACAAGCATGGTTTGCTGAAGACCAATTCGAATCCGGATCATCAGAAGGAGACAAGCATGGTTGTCATGTCTGGCCCAGATATGTTTACAGATTGAGTGTTTACACGTGTATTACTGCTGAATACGGCAACTTGCCCCATTCTGTCTCTTCTTCTGCAGGCAGGACATTTATTAAAACACGAATATAAAACAATACAATAAGATTCACTTTACAGTATATAAAGTACAAAGCTACAAAGCACATTTGGCACAATACAGAGATGGGTCGGAGGGTTTATGTTCCCATAAATTCCCACATGTTCACTCATGGAGCAATAGATGTGAGTGAGTGAATGTAATTATACTTCGCTTTTAGCCATATTCCGCCAATGTCAAGGCTGGGGACACCAGAAATGGGTTTCTCACATTGTGCCAATGGGGACTCGAGTCCAGGTCTTAAACCACTAGGCTACACCAGCGTCCCCGGTGCAATAGAAAGCTTACGTACAATATCCCTGGACTTTCATGTGTTCCCTTGTTTGTGTATTCAGTATATAGATTATCTAATGATGAATCAGATAAAGTGATTTCAGTGGTCGTATATATTTCTCGCTCGGTTAGGAAAGGCGGAACCTGGCGCTGAAACCGTTAGTGGAACATATCAGATCAACGATATGCTTGTAGCTTTAGTTATTGTCCAAATTCACTATTTTGCCATTCAAGGCAGAAACTCCATAAAGACACAGATTAAAATGGTTTGAGGCACACCTGGTGCCCAGGGAAATGTTGATTGTATAGTCTTTATGTGATAATCCAACTGCCTTACTGTCTTTTAACGGGGCCTTATTGTACTGCCTATACTTCAGTTGGAACTTTATGTAATGTTAACGCTCCCTTTCGAGTGGTCGACCCAGGTTCGTACGGCGCAAGATGTGTCAGGTGTGCGTTTATTGGGAAAGAAATCACAACCACAGAAGCGTCAAAACGCCTTCGCTGTATAACTTTATAAAAACTGACGTTTGTTGGCCCTCTTCTTAGCATTTATACCTGCCATTTGGATGATTTGGGAGAAAATACAAGAGTAATCCGTATTTCATCTTCAAAGTTAGCTTTTCTCAGACTACAGGGAAGTGGTGAAATTAGGATTTGAGAAAGTCCAGTTTCTTTAGTACATTTTGTGAAATGGAATTAGACTAATTATCCAACATTCTGTTCACACAGCTAGATAAGGTCACAAAATAACGATTCTTTGGAGGTGTGTAATTAGTGCAAAAATGAAAATGAAATACGCATGTCCGTCAGGTGTGTGTCTGGCATGTATGGCTTTCAAGTGTATCTTTGTGTCTGTGTGTCTTATATGCCTACCTATATATGGTATACATTCACTCGACTATTCTACCCGTATATCTGACAATCCTGTGCGTGCCTGTGTTGCCTGTGTTGCCTGTGTTGCCTGCTACTGCTATATACGCTACTGCTGACATTCTGGATGCGTGGCATCAGAGTCACGACCCTTAGTTGACGACACTCAGTCAGTACTCTGGCCAATACCTTGAACACGACGGACACGGAGTCTTAATCAACAGACCTTTGGTATACATCGAGTTCGGAATCAGTTAACGGACATTTCGTAATAAGCTGGACGCTGCCTGTCACGAGTGCGGATAAGGTAACGTGATGAGGTCTGCGTCTTCTACGGCAAACACCGAGACGTATTGCCCTGATAAAGGCTGTGTATGTTTTCTGCTTTGGTGAGCAAGACAAAAGAGTAAGTTTCTATTTAACAAATAAAGGACTCTGATACGGTTACGTGACTGAGTGAGTTTAGTTTATATTCCAGCTATATGGCGGTTTTCTGTAAATAATCGGGTCTGGATCAGATAATCCAGTGATCAGCAGCTTGAGCATCGATCTGCGGAATTCGGAACCGATGACATGGGTCAACCAAGTCAGCGAGCCTGACCACCCGATCCCGTTAGTCGCCTCTTAAGACAAACATGGGTTACTGCCAGGGCCTAGATTTTCTAAGCTCTCTTGGCGCTACGATAGTCGTAAGTGCCTTACATTGACATTACCTTGCGGCTATCTTACGAGAGCTTCGAAAACCTGGGCGCAGGATCTTAGAAACCAAGGAAACAACTTGTTTAGCGCCTACTTTCCAGACTTGGCCTGCTCAACGTCAGTAGACAAGAGTTATTGGCCAAGAGTGTTGAAGGATTGAAGAGTGTCGACAGGTTTGATGCCTTGTGGGACTAAGTTCCAGAGACGAGGAACATACACAGAGAAGGCATTTTCAGTGAACTGAGTATACACTGCTGGGATGGAGAGTTGCTGCATGGTTGAGGATCCCGGGGTTCTTGTGGGCTAGAACGGATTAACGTAGGTACGGTTAAGGGTCTCACCTTCACAACATAATTCACTAGATCCCTGAGCCATGTGTGTCACCCAATCACACATGTTTTGTGATCACGTGACGAATGTGTTAATGCCGCCTTACCTCGCAGCAGCACTAGCCTGTGTTGTCATGGACAAAACAAACCAGTGGTCGATATAGTGAATAACGTCTAACAGGGTTCGACGCTACACGGTTTAAAAACAGCCTCACCACCTGCTTCACTAAAGTGGCCTGTCACAGGTGTAGCTTACTTTGAACAAATCGTTTCTCGAAGTTCAGATATGTGAGAGATATAACATAAACCGACATTGGTAAAACGATTTTATTTACACGAAGATATTCGTGGTCTACAGGAAATATGCAGCAAATAACAGAAGCAACAAGAAGAAATTGTTGAACTGGTCCCCGTTGTTTGTGCTTTCATAGATTACAAACAGTGAACCAAAGCAAACAAAACACGCTTATTTCATGGAGATGTCTTCATGTGTTAGTTTTTTAAACCTTTTCTACCTATTTGCCCTTTGACTGGTCAGATCCATGTTTCTCTTGTATACTTTCTTTTGCCCTTCAGTATTTTTAACAATCTGAAAAATCATCAATGTGGTCTTCGTTTATAAATTATAAGAACGTGCAAATTCCGACGAACCAATTTGTCTATGTACAGATTTCGTCGTTCGCTTCGAAACTGGGTGACCGGCTATAAGAGATAAACAACGGATACCAGTAAAACAACGGAAATAAAGACTGACAGAAAAGACAGAGAAATATAACAATACGCAAAGACGACGACACCTCTCTGGGGCCTCACTTTCCAGATATGTGTTGTTTTACGCCGCTTGTTTCCATGGTAATTCTGAGTATTACTGGTGTTATAATCAACGATGTGCAGCTTTTTGTCCAAACAGAAATGGGATTTGGTTCACTTACCAGTGAACGGCGCCAATACGTTACCGGAAATTATCACTTGCGCATGCGTACCAAGGGGTATTTTGCATGAGTGCAGAAGGTGATTTTACGCGGTTGTACAGATATGTTTGGCGTATTGTCGCTAAAAACGTTTTATAGGTACGTAATGAATTCGAGACTTAGGAAACGAGGTTGCCCAGAGAAAATATAGCCATGGTAAAAATAAGAGAGCAAGTATACTCTCGTTTACAATATATCTGATGAATATCAACAGAATGAGCACGACCACCTTCGGCTAACTGTGTAAGTTAAACATCGCCCTGTTCCTGTTTGTTCTCTTATTTTTTACCAACAGTATATGAGTATCGCGTCAATAATATCAAGATGGTGAAAGTACAAAATTCATCTTATGATGAGCTACCTACAAGACATGCGCTAGAAGCGTAACCATGACAACGAACACGATGTGAGTGGCGCCACCTAAATTGGCAAAGGCTGCGATAGGCATGTGTAAACTGGAGTATCAGGCTTCAATATAACAATTATTAACAATGCAGACCAACCCCTCGAAGGTCGAGAGTAAGTCAATGCTGGTTGAATAAGTAAATTGCATATGTAGTATTTCATCATATCGTGAATGTACATAGACTAACACGACCTCCTAATTAAAGCAGCTGGTCGAGTACTAAATATATAGACCAGAAATCGTTGTATATTTTGTTGGAAACATTTGGAAGGATTGGAGGAAATTAGGAGTATGTAGGCAGGAATACTTTGGTCAATAGGAATACTGTTTGATTTGATATACGGAAGACATCATATACACGAATAGACACGAGTACATTTCAACAGATTAAGTACTGTAGATATATATTGGCCTATAAAAATAAATTCTTGATTCTCATGACAACCTGTCCAAAGTTCAGTTTGTAAATACCAAGCAAAGTAGGATTCTTATATCATTCACCAGATTCAAAGTTATGTTTAAGTGAGTTAAGAAGCTTTACAGAAAACCAACGAAACTTTACAGAAAGTTTTGAAAACAATGTCATGAGAAACAGGAATATCTGTTTAAGTGACCTTAACAAGAAAATTTTAATATGAATCTGTTCACAACCGCAGTGGAGATACTAGCTCCTGACATGAATTATAAATAGTGAATGTGCAAACCTTTTGTCTACGTCTTCTCCTGTCATGGCGTCCTGGGGTGTTGTACCCATCAAGGTTACGCCAACGAACTACAAATGCTACATTCGAGCAAGTCGTTCAAGAAAAAAATACGTGAAACAACTGTCAATTAACATCAAGAGACAAAATAACCTAATGACATAGAAACGTGTTCCTGGAACAATGAACATGCTACCAAAACACATAATCAACACGTGTTGGAGTAGACAGGTCGACCGTTGAGAGGCTGCACGTGTCGTTCGTTGCCGTAGGTGGTGAGCGTGCCACCGCCAAAGACCTCAAGCGACTTCAGTATAAGCACCTGTGGGAGAGAAGATCAATGTAGATCGTAATTTAACCTGTTGCTTGAATAATACTGCGCTTAGCTACATTTTGTTTAATGATGGGACACTGTAAACATCCAGCTTGGACCGGACAATCGAGTGTCTGATATTATTGAAAATTAATTTTCAGATGTGCGTGCGTGCGTGCCTGCATGTGTAACTTATGATCTGCTTCACCAACCAGTGAACGGTGCCAGTACGTTACCGGAAACTATTGTCAGATCACTTGGACTATCTTAACTGATAAACCCCTCTAATTAATCCAATCTCATTAGTAAGCATCTTGACACCCCAAGCTCTTTAATAACCTCTCCCAAGCAGATTTCACAGGTCAGTGACTCCACTGCTCTTACTGACCCATAGAGAAATCACTCGAGCGTGGATAGGCACACCAGGTATAGCCAGGGCCTAAAACTAGACAAACCAGGTTGCAATCACGCAGTGGGCATACAATAACATCCTTGGTCTATTGTGGGTGAATTCGGTTGTCACGGCTTTGAATACTGTGCGGATGTGGGAACTGAACACAGTCTTCAACTTCGATTAGAGAGCACAGTAACTGCTCGCCCAAAGCACAGTTTGTCACCACCGCGAAACCAAGATTATGATTGTCAACAAACATGTACACGTCCAAGATCTGCATGACTTCGGGTTTCCCTCCCACATTTCGCTGGTCCGCCGCAACAATATAAGCCTTGTCCAAAGCATTGTTACACCAGACTCCCTCACTCACTTACATTGTCAGGAGTAAGTCACTGCAATAGCCCGCAGTGTTATAGCTACATCCATATCATGAATATTCTAAGGATCAAAGTCGATAGCGCGAGAAAGGGTAAGATCAGCCACGGGAATTATCTAGTGGTTAAAGCGTTCGATTCTTTACAATGCATTGTGACAATTTCTGGATCAACGAGTTCTACTGAAAAGGCACAAACATACATACTTGGTTAAAACAAGCAATGAGTTGTTCACCCGAAACAAGGCCTACTGTGGACCCAGTGGATCAATGACTCACCTTTGCCTCAGTGGTATGAATAGCGTTCTTCATGACGACCCATCTGACAGACTCCGAACAGGGCGGGTTGGTGAGCGAACCCTTGTATGTGTAGAAGCCGCCTCCCTGCAGGAGGAGCTCTCTGGGGTCAAGGTTCACGCTGATTTTACCTATGATGAGAAGTGAAGAATTTCTGTCAGCAGTGCAGAAATACAGTTAACGCTGTCAACATACAACCAGCACAGTAGAAGCATAATCAACAATGTAATTGTCATGGACAGGAATTGTATAATTTTATTTACATCGGTTACCTTACTGTCGTACATCCTAAGAATCGTCTCCAGCGTTCGGAGTTGTCTTCGGTAGTGACTGAAAACAACTCTCACCCACAGCTTTTGTTTTCTGCAGGTCCTCATGGCCGACAGGTTTTTCATCCCCAATAACTAGGTGCATTAGGTCCATATGAGAGTATAGGGTCTACACATTCTGATCAGATCCCACAACTGTTTATGCTTCTGTAGATATGTCTGATTGGGGTGTTGAACATGTGTTAGAGGGGGGTATTATACATGTGTCAAATTGGGGGTGTTGTACATGTGTCAGACTGGGGGTGTTGTACACGTGTCAGATTGGAGGTGTTGTGCATGAGTCAGATTGGGGGTGTTGTGCATGAGTCAGACTGGGGGTGTTGTACACGTGTCAGATTGGAGGTGTTGTACATGTGTCAGACTGGGGGTGTTGTGCATGAGTCAGATTGGGGGTGTTGTACATGGGTGATATTGGGGTTGTTATACATGTGTCAGATTGGAGGTGTTATACATGTGTCAGATTGGAGGTGTTGTAAACGTGCCAGATTGAGGGTTTTGTACTGGTGACAGGTTGGGGGTGTTCTACTTGTGTCAGATTGAGGGTGTTGTATACTTGTCAGATTTGGGGTGTTGTACATGTGCCAGATTGGAGGTGTTGTGCATGAGTCAGATTGGGGGTGTTGTGCATGAGTCAGACTGGGGGTGTTGTACACGTGTCAGATTGGAGGTGTTGTACATGTGTCAGACTGGGGGTGTTGTGCATGAGTCAGATTGGGGGTGTTGTACATGGGTGAGATTGGGGTTGTTATACATGTGTCAGATTGGAGGTGTTATACATGTGTCAGATTGGAGGTGTTATACATGTGTCAGATTGGAGGTGTTGTAAACGTGCCGGATTGAGGGTTTTGTACTGGTGCCAGGTTGGGGGTGTTCTACTTGTGTCAGATTGAGGGTGTTGTATACGTGTCAGATTGGGGTGTTGTACATGTGCCAGACTGGAGGTGTTCATTCAGGTCAAGGTTGTTGTACCTGTGTCTGATTTGGGGTGTTTTACATGTGTCAGAAGGTGCGTGTTTTGCATATGTCACATTTGGGGTGTTGTACATGTGTCAGATTGGTGGTGCTCTATATGTGTCAGACTGGGGGTGTTGTGTCAAGTCAAGGTTTTGTACATGTGTCAGATTGGGGGTGTTGTACATGAGTGAGATTGGGGTTGTTATACATGTGTCAGATTGGAGGTGTTATACATGTGTCAGATTGGAGGTGTTGTAAGCGTGCCAGATTGAGGGTGTTGTACATGTGTCAGATTGGGGGTGTTATACATGTGTAAGACTGGGGTTTTTGTGCTGGTGCCAGGTTGGGGGTGTTCTACATGTGTCAGATTGAGGGTGTTGTACATGTGTCAGATTGGGGGTGTTATACATGTGTAAGACTGGGGTTTTTGTACATGTGTCAGATTCGGAGTGTTGTACATGTGTCAGAATGGGGGTGTTGTACATGAGTGGGACTTGTGGTGTTGTACATGTGTCAGATTGGGGGTATTATGTTAGGTGTCTTAATTTTGCTACTTACTCTGAGGACTGCCGAGTTTTGCTATCCCGTCAATGAGAGTGTTGAGGGCGGCGTTAGTGGACACGTTGTCCTGCTGTTGAGAGGAACGCGGGGACATTAGACAGTTTCCTGCAATTGATCTAATAGCATGGTAGACCATGAAAAGGTTGTCTCTACATATGATGAATACCACAGAGCCATTGACTAACATACCCTGGTTTCAGCGTCGGTTATACACTGCTCTGAAATGATGAACACCATGGACACATCCGGGTACTCCGATTGTAGTGACTACTGCATGAGGACTGTTCCGGTGGCGATTCACGAAGACATGGTAATAATATAGTCGGAATTGTGCAATCAACTCTACATGCAGTAGAGATGTACCGTGAATTCATCACAGCGCACTCACTCATTACAGAGTGGGTAGCAATATACAACAGAACCTACCTCGAGGATAATCCCAATAACGGCTAGACCATCATGCATGTGTACAGCTTCTGTGATGTTGCCATACTTCTTGTTGTAGTGGACCAGATGCAACTACAACAACGACGATGTTGCATGTACACTGATAAGAATTAAACAAATTTCACCGTAAGGACATTGTTGATAAACACCTAATAGTGGTATGTAGCATATATAAGAGCATGCAACGTGTTCCAGCTGCGCTGGCTGAGTGGGTTAGATCGCTGACTTTGTGTGTTGGCAGAAGAATCCCGGAAGACATTCAGTTCAATAAACGTCTCAGAATCTGAAAAACTGTAACCCTAGATATATCATCTCTTGCATTTGACCTATCTCTAAATGGTACGGTGTCTTTATAACCGAATGTTTGATAGGTGCCAGCAAGTGAGGAAGTGAGTTTGAATCTGTGAATGGTATTCAGTCATGTCAAGGCCTGACACCTTGGTGCGGTGAGAAAATCGGAACCGTTATTTGCTTTGATGGAACCTAGAGTCATGAGTATGGTGACCTGTCCCTATATAGAGAGAGGACACAATGTTTTTGCATACCACACCTCTACATAGGCCCCTTCATTAATAGGTACAACCTTAATAACCAAGTATAGTCATGACTTAATGAATTGTCATTACAATTCATGTAGGTGTGATGTAACTGGCCAACGCACCCTCATCACCCCCCGGGTTCAGAATGATTTTCAGTTATTCAGGGGTCCGATTTACACAGAGCGTTCATTTATGCTCACACTATCAATCATTGGTTAGCCTGTTCCTGAATCGAATGCTTCCATCCCCTCGCCCTACAGCTGTAGTGTTGGTGATGGTGTTATTATACAGCAGTCTGGCAAACAAATATATTTGTACGTTACAGTATTTGAGTAAGATCTCGCTTGCCCTTACAGTGATGTAAAACATCCACAATTTGTTAAAAAAACAAGAATATAAAAATGTGATGATATATAACGCGGGCCTACCTCCGCCGGCCTGAAGGTGCCATTGATATGGTGCTCCGATGGTTCGTGGAAGTGCATAGATACCAGGGCGAAGTGGTCTCCGTTCGTAAAGGGGAAGTCGTCGGTGACCAAATCCTCGCTGGAGAAGGACAGAGTTGCTCCCTGGCCTGCATTGTACGACAATATTCATGATATAGCTGAAAAAGGACTCTCGTAATACTTCGTAGTCTATTGGTCAAAGCGTTCGCCCGTCACGCCGAAGTCCTGGGTTCGATTCCCCACATGGGTACATGTGTGAACCACATATCTGGTGTAACAGCCGTGATATTAGAATGCCGTATGAGTGGGTATGAATATATGAGCAATATCTCGAGAGATACAAGAAATAGACATACATTTTACATATCTGCAGGTGAGTGAGCATGGTTTTACGCCACTTTTAGCAACATTCAAGCATTGTCACGGCGGGGGTCATCAGGAGCGGGCTTCACACACTGTACCCATGTGGGGAATCGAACCACGAGTCTCCTTTCACAAAGCACAAAGATGATCCCTAGTCACTAAGGTAACCTTAGAGCAATGTTAAAGAATGTTAAGGATAACCTTTGTAAAAGCTGCTTCATGAAAGGAGCCCCTTTCTTTAACACTGCACTAAGGTTACCTTAGTGACTTACGATCACCTTAGTGCTTCATGAAAGTAGAATCTGGTCTTCAGCGTGATGACCAGGCGCCCTCACCACTAAGCTTCTCCACCGGCCTACCTAAATGTGAAACAATTTCCATCATGAGAGAACATTTCAACTTAAACAAAACAGTAATCAGTCGCTGCTACTTGACATATGTTGTACAAGGAAGCATCTTAGACACAGGTAATGAGTGACCTACATTTTTAAATCTTAAGTTTCCGGGTAGCGTGCGTTTGTTGTTAGAACACAGTGATATATCGTGATCTGGAAGAAGGGGAAAATCCCTAAGTTCGAGCAGGAATGAACAATCGTGGAAAGATAGGGGGGTAAGACCTGGTAACTTTTGATTGCATGTCAACCTACCTTAGCAGCTTGGGACCAGGGTGCCGATGTTCAAAGCGACCTTAACACTAAGGTGACAGTAACTCCAATACCATACATAACACAGACGTAAGGTAGTCCTAGCACTAAGATGACAGTGACTCCAATACCATACATAACACAGACGTAAGGTAATCCTAGCACTAAGATGACAGTGACTCCAATACCATACATAACACAGACGTAAGGTAGTCCTAGCACTAAGATGACAGTGACTCCAATACCATACATAACACAGACGTAAGGTAGTCCTAGCACTAAGGTGACAGTGACTCCAATACCATACATAACACAGACGTAAGGTAGTCCTAGCACTAAGGTGACAGTAACTCCAATACCATACATAACACAGACGTAAGGTAGTCCTAGCACTAAGATGACAGTGACTCCAATACCATACATAACACAGACGTAAGGTAGTCCTAGCACTAAGATGACAGTGACTCCAATACCATACATAACACAGACGTAAGGTAGTCCTAGCACTAAGATGACAGTGACTCCAATACCATACATAACACAGACGTAAGGTAGTCCTAGCACTAAGATGACAGTGACTCCAATACCATACATAACACAGACGTAAGGTAGTCCTAGCACTAAGATGACAGTGACTCCAATACCATACATAACACAGACGTAAGGTAGTCCTAGCACTAAGATGACAGTGACTCCAATACCATACATAACACAGACGTAAGGTAGTCCTAGCAGTAAGATGACAGTGACTCCAATACCATACATAACACAGACGTAAGGTAGTCCTAGCACTAAGATGGCAGTGACTCCAATACCATACATAACACAGACGTAAGGTAGTCCTAGCACTAAGATGACAGTGACTCCAATACCATACATAACACAGACGTAAGGTAGTCCTAGCACTAAGATGACAGTGACTCCAATACCATACATAACACAGACGTAAGGTAGTCCTAGCACTAAGATGACAGTGACTCCAATACCATACATAACACAGACGTAAGGTAGTCCTAGCACTAAGATGACAGTGACTCCAATACCATACATAACACAGACGTAAGGTAGTCCTAGCACTAAGATGACAGTGACTCCAATACCATACATAACACAGACGTAAGGTAGTCCTAGCACTAAGATGACAGTGACTCCAATACCATACATAACACAGACGTAAGGTAGTCCTAGCACTAAGATGACAGTGACTCCAATACCATACATAACACAGACGTAAGGTAGTCCTAGCAGTAAGATGACAGTAACTCCAATACCATACATAACACAGACGTAAGGTAGTCCTAGCACTAAGATGACAGTGACTCCAATACCATACATAACACAGACGTAAGGTAGTCCTAGCACTAAGGTGACAGTAACTCCAATACCATACATAACACAGACGTAAGGTAGTCATAGCGCTGGGGATGTTTAGTACAACTGCACTCTGGTGGTATTAAACTCTTTTACCCTGATGTAATATATACAAGATCCCCTTATAATGCGAGTCATTTGAATCTATCTTGTGTTAAGTAGGTGAGAAATTGGTCAGGTGAATTGTAATGGAGATAAATAAGTTAATTTGGTAACATTTGTTACCAGCTGACAAATATCAAGCAGGAAGTGTCAGCTGTAATCTTTGGGCGAGTTTATAAATTATACCAACCTTACGACATGATCAAGGTCTTTACGTGAACATCACCATCAATGTAATTTGGTTGGTTGGTTTGTTGGTTAACGCCGCACTCAGCGATATTCCAGCTATATGGCGGCAGTCTGTAAACAAATCGAGTCTGGACCAGACAATGCAGTGATCATCAGCATAAACATCGAAAACTGGCGCGTTGCGAGACATTTTTTTCATGAAAGCACGATAGGTTACAAAGCTTCATAATTAGATGGTTTGGTGGCCTTGTCCAGCTCTTTTGTAGCAACAATAGTGTGCAAGCCCGGTGTTTCCTTACTGTGGTAGTTTCGTCTCTGGAGTCACGATGTGACTGAAATATTGCCCCAGTGACTTTAAATTTTAACTCTCTGACTCGTCTCTGGATATACGCGAATGAAAAACGATGACATGTGTCAGCCGAGTCAGACAGTCTGACCATCCGATCTCGATAGTCGCCTCTTTCGGCGAGCATGCGTTACCGAAAGACAGTTCTAAGACGGATTTCCACAGGTCCCAACCATATGAAACCTAAAAGATTTTTTATTCATTTATACAACATGGTGTCGGGGAATGTGTCTCACTACATGGGAGACAATGGTTAATTAAGTCGGATACCCCTGATGTCAGAACCTAACAATAACATCCTATCTAAGCCATGTGTCGTGTCTTGTACAGATAAACAGGAACCAACATAAAGTCAATTGTATACTCAAGAGAAAAAATAAGGAAAACTGGAAACACAACAAAAGAAGACTACAATAGTGGTTGGTTTTGGATTTGTTCCAACAAACGAAGGGCTTTGTGGCAGCCTAGCATTTAAAGCGTTTTCTTGTCGCGCCGGGAACCCGGATTCGATTCCCCACATGGGTACATGGTGTGAAGACTATGTCTGGTGTCTCCCGTCGAGATATTGCTGCAACATTGCTAAAAAGCGACATGAAGCTAAACTTACTCACTCCAATAAACAATGCAAAGAAAATTCCTACTACACAGAGATTCAGTATGTTGACAGTAGAGGCGGCATTAATAGCGCCTCAGATATGCTCCGTTCAAGATCATTGTACTCGTACAGAGCCTGTGTTTGGTTGCTAGCAGTAGTTAGGGTTTATAACGTTAGCCCACCAGTGTATCGTTATAATTAACATTAACCCAGTCTTAACGCTCTGTCAAGAAATAACGGATGGATCGAAGCACTGACGCTCAATCCAATAGACCACACACAATTATGATACCTCATTGCGTTAAGAGCAGGTTTTAATATGTTTGGTCAAACCCGTGGATCATGCTTGTTATGTCAATGATATGTTTTTGAAGAGACTCGATTATTTATAGGCAGCGACAATATCACTTGATCATTATTTGGTGTTAAAAATAAACCCAAACAAATGTGTGGCTTGGTTCATTATGAAACAATACTCTTACTGGCTTAGAAATAACTCAAGCACAAGAAAAATCAAAAGCACCAAAGCCTGGCACTGTGGCTTGGTTCGACAATGCCTTAAGACTACCTCTTACCATTGTTCTTGAGACTGCCTGGCAGAGCGCCTTGTCTGTCAGTGTTGTAGGAGATGTTGGAGAGTTTTGTACACGTCAAATCTTTCCGTAGTAGATCGATAGGCGACTGATGAGTTCCTCCACAGCATCGTGTGTTCTCCGAGATGTTCATCCAGTGGGGAGGACCTTCAAATAGAGCCCTGATTACCTCCCAATATAATCTTAATTAGTCATTGATTTCCTGACACAACGGTCAACATGAACCGTCGACATGTCAGTGATATTACAGAAGCGTACGTACAATATCGAAACATTTTTTACCTGAGTAAACATTCTATGTATTTATATCAGATTGTATATGACATCTCAATGACTTAATGAAACCCAAGGAAGGTGGGCCAGTCTCAAGGCGTGAATAGGAAACCTGGAGGAATTATCTCGGTCGATATTCAACATGGCCGTAGTTTCAGCCAAGAAAAGGAACCAGTTTGATTGCTTACCTTAATGAAACAAGTACGCCAGTCGAACATAATTTTAAAATTATTATTTGTAACCAAGACGTAAAAACAGCAGTTATAATCACGCAGCTTACCGTCCGCGTCGTCGTGGTTATAGCTGAACGGATCCTTCGACATTGCACACAGGAACGGGTGGTCGTCATTCTTGTCATCTGATGAAGACGGCAGGACAGCGATGCAAATAATGGCGACGAGGACGCCAGCGATGACAATAGCACCCAGCACAAACAACCCCTTCTTCACTCGCCCAGACATCCGTGGTTTCTTGGTCGTTGTACGAGCTGGATCATCTGGCATTTGATAATAATCGTTCATGATCTGCAGGCAGGGGAAGAGTCATCCTCGCGCGGGGGTTGCAGATGGTCCACAGCCTTCCAGCGCTGGCTGACATTTATTATAGTAAATGTGGTTGTTATTGACCGAGGCGTGGGAGGCAAGTGTCGGGCCATCTCATCATGTGAATGGGCAAATCTTATTACCTTTCACCAAGACCATACATTACCCAATGGTTTGGCATGTTTAATAAAATAGCCCCATTTATATAAAGGTTAAGCTTTTTTTATAACACAACTGCATTACAATGCGTACAATGGTTGACAAAGACGGTTTGGTCGCGAATGACATCACAAGGGACGACATGAGCAGGGAGATAGTGGATAGTAGTAGGGTAGTCGTGTTCCGTTTTGTACCGAAATTACAATGAAATATTTTTTATCTTGAATGGATGTGGAAAACATGTCAAAAGCAACGCTTTGTTTGTCCTCATAAATGGGCCCATCCGCCACTAAGGCTATTTCGTAACATATGCGTGCATTTCTGTATTAGGACGAAAGAAATTTATAAACATTTTCAGGTGACATTTCATATTACAAAATATATTGTTATGTCAGTAATTTGTAACATTTCCAAACGACTATGACATTTTAGTCAATTAATAAAAATGGACAAAATAGAAAATATGATACAGTGAATAAAAAGTTAAGCGACACCCGGTATGTTTGGAAAAAATATAGGTTGGCGCATAGGAAATCTTTAAGAAAAAAAAGAGCTATCATGATCTGGTTTAGTACTTTTAGTTTAAAAACGAAGCCATAATGGAAACTATCTTTTACTTTCAACAGGATGCACGCGCTTTTGGAAAACATGCATTTTGTTTTCCTCAAAAAGGTTACGCTCTTTTGAAAAGTGAAAGTCAGAAATGACTGTTATGTGGTCACATGATTGTCACTGTTTACAAGTGAAACCTAATTTGAATAGTGTTGTATAAGCACAACAGGAATAGTTATTTTGATTTAAAAAGCAGTATCATCATATCTGTAACATATTTCCGTTAATTGTAAATACAAATTATCATGACATTCCTAAAATAGTTACCCAATGAACCTTCTCTAAATATGGATTGGTCTTCCCAGTTAGTTTAGCCTAACATTTCCACAGTTTTATATCTTAGTTTTGAAATAGGCTGGCGCTTAACTTTTTATTCTTGGTGCAAGGCAATATTTGGATGCTTAGTGTTTTGACTGCTTGCATGAAGTGTGAAACAACGAATACAGTATCTACCAATACTTAAAATATGCCAATGTTCAAACTGGGAACGAAATTCAAGCAGAACCGAGGGTCAGTATCTCTTCTTTTTCTGGTTAGACGGGATTATGACGTTAGACGTATCTACGTGTACCCGTCAGGATCCGGGTTGGAATTAGTCTTCATCAGCCTACTCCTGTCGTTATAGGCGACTAACGGGATCGGGTGGGCTGGTTCGCTGACTTGGCTGACACATGTCATCGTATCCCAAATGCGTATTCGATGCTTATTCTGTTGACCACTGGATTGTCTGGTCCAGACAGATTATATACAGACCAGGCAGCTGTATTTGTTGTTGAGTGCATCATGTAACAACATACAAAAAAAAATTAATTAATTTTGCTCCAGACACTGGTCACCTTGTGTTCGTCATATCGAATTTCACACGTAAACACATTTAGCACGAATGCCCGAGTGTCAAATTAATACATACAGCTATGTGGCGATAAATGTCACCAAAGTTCACAATAACAACTTCGTCGACAGATAATCGAACAATTAGATTATCTGTCTTAACCAGAATGGGTATTAATAGGCAGACAGCTATCTCCTTCTGGGTAATATTTACTTCCACATCTTGTAATACCGTTTTGGTCGGTCTTGCTCATGATACAAGACTTTCAGCTCTGCGATGTAATTCCCGTTTAACATACTTATAGCATGCAGGGTGTAGGTTCCAGCGCCATAAACCGACAGAGACTGTGTTATTTGTGGACATGATTTTAACAATGCTGGAACTGGATAAACGGACCCTAGGTTTAAATCCGCTATGAACGCGTGTGACGCGCTTCTTCTTCCAAAATCACCGGCTCTGGATATAACTAGATGTACTTGAATTATATCTAAACTCTAGATCAAATCGACAAACGTGAGGAATCTGGTGACTGTATACTTGCAGACAACTGGCTCATCACTTGAATCCATGTATAAAGATATAATCCAAGACGATGTACCCTTTAATTGATGTGAGGTGGCCACAGCTCTATAGCAAATCGCGGGTATATATAAAATCGACTCTACCTTTAACAGCCGTATTTTTGTGACTGTGAAGATGTTCTTGTCACTTGTCTGGCCACTGTATCGTCAGCAACATCAAAAATAAGTTCGGTGATGGATAGTTGGCGAATCACAGAGTCTTACACTGATAGTTCAGCGTGCTTCTCCCAAGAGAGAGTAGGCTCCAAGATCAGTTACTTGAATTCCCTCCGGCATCTGATAAAAATGCACAAGGCACAACCCACAATGTTTTCGCAATGGGAAGGTTGTAGATTGTAGGTTGTATATTGGTAACGTCACGGCACAACGTTGTGGGAAGGTTGCAGATTGGTTACATCACGGCACTACGTTGTAGGACGGTTGTAGATTGGAAACGTCACGACACAACGTTGTAGGACGGTTGTAGATTGGTAACGTCACGGCAATACGTTGTAGGACGGTTGTAGATTGGAAACGTCAAGGGACAACGTTGTGGGAAGGTTGTAGATTGGTAACGTCACGGGACAACGTTGTAGGAAGGTTGTAGATTGGAAACGTTACAACACAATGTTGTAGGAAGGTTGTAGATTGTTACATCACGGGACAACGTTGTAGGAAGGTTGTAGATTGTTACATCACGGGACAACGTTGTAGGAAGGTTGTAGATTGTTACATCACGGGACAACGTTGTAGGAAGGTTGTAGATTGTTACATCACGGCACAACGTTGTAGGAAGGTTGTAGATTGGCAACGTTACAACACAATGTTGTAGGAAGGTTGTAGATTGTTACATCACGGGACAACGTTGTGGGAAGGTTGTAGACTGTTACATCACGGCACAACGTTGTAGGAAGGTTGTCGATTGGCAACGTTACAACACAATGTTGTAGGAAGGTTGTAGATTCCTACATCACGGGACAACGTTGTGGGAAGGTTGTAGATTGTTACATCACGGGACAACGTTGTAGGAAGGTTGTAGATTGTTGCATCACGGGACAACGTTGTAGGAAGGTTGTAGATTGGTTACATCACGGGACAACGTTGTAGGAAGGTTGTAGATTGGAAACGTTACAACACAATGTTGTAGGAAGGTTGTAGATTGTTACATCACGGGACAACGTTGTAGGAAGGTTGTAGATTGTTACATCACGGGACAACGTTGTAGGAAGGTTGTTGATTGGCAACGTTACAACACAATGTTGTAGGAAGGTTGTAGATTGTTACATCACGGGACAACGTTGTGGGAAGGTTGTAGACTGTTACATCACGGCACAACGTTGTAGGAAGGTTGTCGATTGGCAACGTTACAACACAATGTTGTAGGAAGGTTGTAGATTCCTACATCACGGGACAACGTTGTGGGAAGGTTGTAGATTGTTACATCACGGGACAACGTTGTAGGAAGGTTGTAGATTGTTGCATCACGGGACAACGTTGTAGGAAGGTTGTAGATTGGTTACATCACGGGACAACGTTGTAGGAAGGTTGTAGATTGGAAACGTTACAACACAATGTTGTAGGAAGGTTGTAGATTGTTACATCACGGGACAACGTTGTAGGAAGGTTGTAGATTGGTAACGTCACAACACAATGTTGTAGGAAGGTTGTAGATTGTTACATCACGGGACAACCTTGTAGGAAGGTTGTAGATTGGAAACGTTACAACACAATGTTGTAGGAAGGTTGTAGATTGTTACATCACAGGACAACGTTGTAGGAAGGTTGTAGATTGGAAACGTTACAACACAATGTTGTAGGAAGGTTGTAGATTCCTACATCACGGGACAACGTTGTAGGAAGGTTGTAGATTGGAAACGTTACAACACAATGCTGTAGGAAGGTTGTAGATTGTTACATCACGGGACAACGTTGTAGGAAGGTTGTAGATTGGCAACGTTACAACACAATGTTGTAGGAAGGTTGTAGATTGCTACATCACGGGACAACGTTGTAGGAAGGTTGTAGATTGGAAACGTTACAACACAATGTTGTAGGAAGGTTGTAGATTGTTACATCACGGCACTACGTTGTAGGAAGGTTGTAGATTGTTACATCACGGGACAACGTTGTGGGAAGGTTGTGGATTGTTACATCACGGGACAACGTTGTAGGAAGGTTGTAGATTGGAAACGTTACAACACAATGTTGCAGGAAGGTTGTAGATTGGTAACGTCACGGCACAACGTTGTAGGAAGGTTGTAGATTGGTAATGTTACAACACAATGTTGTAGGAAGGTTGTAGATTGTTACATCACGGGACAACGTTGTAGGAAGGTTGTAGATTGTTACATCACGGGACAACGTTGTAGGAAGGTTGTAGATTGTTACATCACGGGACAACGTTGTAGGAAGGTTGTAGATTGTTACATCACGGCACAACGTTGTAGGAAGGTTGTAGATTGTTACATCACGGGACAATGTTGTAGGAAGGTTGTAGATTGTTACATCACGGGACAACGTTGTAGGAAGGTTGTAGATTGTTACATCACGGGACAACGTTGTAGGAAGGTTGTAGATTGTTACATCACGGGACAACGTTGTAGGAAGGTTGTAGATTGTTACATCACGGGACAACGTTGTGGGAAGGTTGTAGATTGTTACATCACGGCACAACGTTGTAGGAAGGTTGCAGATTGCTACATCACGGGACAACGTTGTAGGAAGGTTGTAGACTGTTACATCACGAGACAACGTTGTAGGAAGGTTGTAGATTGTTACATCACGGGACAACGTTGTAGGAAGGTTGTAGATTGTTACATCACGGGACAACGTTGTAGGAAGGTTGTAGATTGTTACATCACGGCACAACGTTGTAGGAAGGTTGTAGATTGTTACATCACGGGACAACGTTGTAGGAAGGTTGTAGATTGTTACATCACGGGACAACGTTGTAGGAAGGTTGTAGATTGGAAACGTTACAACACAATGTTGTAGGAAGGTTGTAGATTGTTACATCACGGGACAACGTTGTAGGAAGGTTGTAGATTGTTACATCACGGGACAACGTTGTAGGAAGGTTGTTGATTGGCAACGTTACAACACAATGTTGTAGGAAGGTTGTAGATTCCTACATCACGGGACAACGTTGTGGGAAGGTTGTAGATTGTTACATCACGGGACAACGTTGTAGGAAGGTTGTAGATTGTTGCATCACGGGACAACGTTGTAGGAAGGTTGTAGATTGGTTACATCACGGGACAACGTTGTAGGAAGGTTGTAGATTGGAAACGTTACAACACAATGTTGTAGGAAGGTTGTAGATTGTTACATCACGGGACAACGTTGTAGGAAGGTTGTAGATTGTTACATCACGGGACAACGTTGTAGGAAGGTTGTTGATTGGCAACGTTACAACACAATGTTGTAGGAAGGTTGTAGATTGTTACATCACGGGACAACGTTGTGGGAAGGTTGTAGACTGTTACATCACGGCACAACGTTGTAGGAAGGTTGTCGATTGGCAACGTTACAACACAATGTTGTAGGAAGGTTGTAGATTCCTACATCACGGGACAACGTTGTGGGAAGGTTGTAGATTGATACATCACGGGACAACGTTGTAGGAAGGTTGTAGATTGTTGCATCACGGGACAACGTTGTAGGAAGGTTGTAGATTGGTTACATCACGGGACAACGTTGTAGGAAGGTTGTAGATTGGAAACGTTGCAACACAATGTTGTAGGAAGGTTGTAGATTGTTACATCACGGGACAACGTTGTAGGAAGGTTGTAGATTGGTAACGTCACAACACAATGTTGTAGGAAGGTTGTAGATTGTTACATCACGGGACAACCTTGTAGGAAGGTTGTAGATTGGAAACGTTACAACACAATGTTGTAGGAAGGTTGTAGATTGTTACATCACAGGACAACGTTGTAGGAAGGTTGTAGATTGGTAACGTTACAACACAATGTTGTAGGAAGGTTGTAGATTCCTACATCACGGGACAACGTTGTAGGAAGGTTGTAGATTGGAAACGTTACAACACAATGCTGTAGGAAGGTTGTAGATTGTTACATCACGGGACAACGTTGTAGGAAGGTTGTAGATTGGCAACGTTACAACACAATGTTGTAGGAAGGTTGTAGATTGCTACATCACGGGACAACGTTGTAGGAAGGTTGTAGATTGGAAACGTTACAACACAATGTTGTAGGAAGGTTGTAGATTGTTACATCACGAGACAACGTTGTAGGAAGGTTGTAGATTGTTACATCACGGGACAACGTTGTAGGAAGGTTGTAGATTGTTACATCACGGGACAACGTTGTAGGAAGGTTGTAGATTGTTACATCACGGCACAACGTTGTAGGAAGGTTGTAGATTGTTACATCACGGGACAACGTTGTAGGAAGGTTGTAGATTGTTACATCACGGGACAACGTTGTAGGAAGGTTGTAGATTGTTACGTCACGGGACAACGTTGTGGGAAGGTTGTAGATTGTTACGTCACGGGACAACGTATTCAATTATTAAAGGTAAGCAGAACATGAAGACAAGGTAAAACACGCTAGCATCAAATAACGTAACCATGACGCTTTACAACGCCAGGCTACAACGTCGTAACGTCGTAAATGTGAGTCCATAGAACAGATGATTTTACAACGGAAGCGTACCGTACTGACAACATTGTGACAATGTGACAAAGAGCAGTATAAGAGTCTGTATAGGGTCAAAATCTATTTTTAGAATAGATCCCAATCAACGTGATATTGTGAGGAAGAATCACTCTGACCTAGTGTTATACAACCTACAGAAGAGGTGGTCGACAGACTAGTGCAGTTTGGAGTGCTCCGTATCTTTATGAAAGCTGACATTAATGAAAAACCGCGTCAGATCGTGTCAGAGAACTGCTGTCCATATTACCTAGACGGGGGCCTCAAGTTTACTCCATTCTCTACAAAGCATTGGCGGAATGTGGAGAGTAGTGTATATCTGGCCTTTACCCGAACATTTTCCAATGGAGATTAACATAGGATTTACGGGATGGCCTAAAAGTCGGGCCAAGAAAAGTCGGGCCGGGCCGGACCACCGGGCACTTCTAAAAATGGATTGCAGAATATTAAAACGAAATCTGCGCATTTGGGTAGCTAGAATTCCAAGTATGGTTTGGTTGAAAATGTATAGTTAACGATGAAAAACCGAAATTGATAACATACCGAGAGTCCCAGAGAAAAAGACATTGTCTTGTTATGTGTTCTCCTTGATATGTCTGTGTGAGAAGGTTACTTACTTCTCTTAGCGCGGCAGGTGTGACATCTTGGGTTCCTGGCCAGGAAGTGACAGTGTTTTTACAACTTTTGTTTCCTTAATTAAAACAGTTGGGGTTTCCTAATTAACCTTTATTGTCTCATGCTGAATCAGCAGATGACGTTTATGTTAAAGAGGAGCGGGCATTGGCGAGAGCCAGTGGGCAACTGTGACATGATTATAAATATGTGTTAAAAGATTTAAATTTACATGTACACATGACAGACAAAATGTAATAATATCTACCTAAATAACACTTAGCAGAGCATTGGAAACACGTTTCCTCAAAGCGCAGGACTCTTTTTCTATACAGTCTCAACATACACACTGTATCACAAGCGTGCGGTCCGGCTTTGTGTGCAAGTTCCGTGAGAAGCATTTTTCATCTCTCAAATGGACATTGAAGTGTATTTAAATTAATAGATTGGTATCATATCTACCTAAACATCACATTGTAGTGTTACATATAAAGATAACCGGTCCGTAAAAGTGAATTACCTGTCTTTCAAACATAGCCTCGACCAAAAGTGTTAAGTCTCTGTTCGGTCCGACTTGGCCCGACCTCTCAAAAGCAACTTAAACGTAAGCCATGTATCTTGAATTGTAATTCAATCCATAGATAAGATCTACATGTACCTAAATATCACCCCTTCATGTTACAAAATGCAACATGTAAAGATAACCGGTCCCTTAAAGTGAAGCCCTTTTCGCTCTCCATTCTCAACATAGCCTCGACCAAAAGTGTTAAGTCTCTGTTCGGTCCGACTTGGCCCGACCTCTCAAAAGCACCTTACGCCTCACAGATGTATCTTAAATTCTATTTAAATCAATAGTTTCGTATCATATCTACCGAATACGGCTTTACAGAGTTTCAAAGCGTTGTATTTGAAACAAACACGTTGTTTAAAGTGAACCCTATTTTCTAGACATTCTCAATAAAGACACAGTATCACAAGCTTTGGGTCCGGCTTGGCCCGACCTTACTAAAGGAGCTTAAACCTGACACATGTATCCAGACATATTTGAAATCCATCGAGTGGTATTACGTCTACCTAAAGATGTATTTGTGACGCAATGAAATGCAGCATGTAAAGATAACCGGTCCCTTAAACTGAAGCCCTTTTCGCTCTCCATTCTCAACATAGCCTCATTCAAGTCTCTGTTCGGCCCGACTTTGCCCGAGCACTCAAAAACAGCTCAAACCCCACGCATGGATAATGATTAGTGTTTATGTACATAGAATAGTATTATATCTACTTAATTTATCCTTTCTAGAGTCTAAAAGCGAAGTATTTGATGGAATAAATGTTGCTCAAAGTGCAGCAACCTCTTCCATATATTCTCAACAAAGACACTCGGGATTTTCTCTGGCCGTCAAATTTAAGGCATCTTACGCCCCATAGATGTATCTTAAATTCTTTTTTTGTCCATAGGTTAGAATCATATCTACCTACATATCAAGTTATAGAGTTTCAGATGGTTGTATTGGAAACAAACACGTTGTTTAACGAGAACCCGGTTCGGCCCGTTCTCTCAAGAACAGATTAAACCCCACACGTATACTGATTAATGTTTACATCCATAGAATAGTATTATATCTGCCTAACTAGTTCTTTATAGAGTCTCAAAACGGAGTATTTGAAGCAAACACCTTGCTTAAAGTGACGCCCAGTGTTTGGGTCTGCACTGCGAGGGCTAATAAACTTAATGGACCTGTTAATTACACCTGCATCCAGCTTGCTTAATTACCCTTGTCAAATTGCAATCAGCTAGGTGTTGCGATTCAATCAACATACTATTGCCCTTAACTACCTGTCAGGGGCCTTCAGAGTTTTTGATTACTCCACCTTTTCTTTATAACGTTTTTCACAATAACTAACTAAATTACAAATACTAAAATGAGACATTTGTTTCATTATATTTTTATGAACATGTACACATGTAATAAACTGAAATAAATAGTAGAAGATATTACACCCAATCATATGACATGAAACGCTTGAAAGGCTTGGGTTTTTTTTTCAGTGGTTAAGAATACAGAACTTTCCCGCACATTTTTTATAGCATAGACATCAATGAATACAATTACAGATACAGACAGACGAGTGAGGCTATTCATGACATGATTTAAACATATCAGAAACTTAATACCTATCAGAAAATAGGTAACACGAGATATCTTACGGAATTTGAGTTTGACATATCATGGTTACATAATTTGAACATACGAAACTATGAAAACACATCCAATACGTCTCTAGGTTGTCCAGCTCCGGACCAATAGAAATTTGGTTTCACTGCATGAGCTTTGCAACACAAAGGACTACTCGGAGATGCTGTTTCTTATGTTGTAAACGTCCGGCCTTTCAGATACACTTGCTTTCCTGAACACACATACAGACAATAAAAGCATTAAAGAGGGCCGTGGGAGAAGTATATTTTCATAAACCCTCAGTGTCTCACGTAACCTTCTGCAAATGTATCACTATAAAACTGTTTTCAAGTCATATGATCTGAAAATGTCTGCATTACTTCTTGGTGACTCGTTGTTGAAGTATGTTGGATGTTATACGGAGAAAGAAGGGATCGTGACAAGGTCTCTGAGCGGAGCCAAGGTGGCTGATATTCCCGATCTCTTGCGGGACATTGAGAACGTTAAGGTAGGAAACAGTTGAAGTATGTAGGATTTTGAACAGAATGAGGATTATTTCACGTGCGTGGTAGTAATATATCATTGGAATATTACAAGCTACAAAGCGCATATTATATTTTGATCGCCCATATGGATTCATTTCTGAAGTAATTTTTAATTCTAAATTGTTTCCAGTTCATCATCGTCCACGCAGGGATTAATGACCTGGCGTACATGCCTAGGACGCCTAGACAGATCTTGGTCAACTTTTCGAAACTGGTTGACATTATAGGAAACGGAACCCAGGGCACTTCATATAGTTTTATGCATCTATTTAAAACATGGTATTTGAATGCCTGTTACGTTTTTATGAATAAGAACGGTTTAATCTGACATTTACTTATGCAAGCGGTTGCAAAGTAAGGTCTAAAGACCAAGGCATTGTCCGACTACAGATTAGTTATTCAGATAAATTCGATATTTCAGATTTCAGCGGGCGGGGAAAAGATCGGATGGGTGCACATAATGTTTTGTATACTAAATTTCACAGTGCTGTGTCACTCCTTTCCGTTGTCATTAGTTAGGTTGAAGTTGCTTTTGAGAGCTCGGGCCAAGCCGGACCGAAATATTGTGATACTGTGTCTTTATTGAAAAGAAATTCTAGAAAATAGGGTTGACTTTAAGCAACGTGCTTGCTTCAAATACTACGTTTTGAGACTCAACAAAGAGGCATTTAGGTAGATAGAATAGTCATCTGTAATTGTAAACACAAAACAGTACACGTGTGTTAGGTTTAAGCTGTGTTTGAGAGGTCGGGCCAAGTCGGGCCGAACAGAGACTTAACACTGTTGATTGAGGCTATGTTGAGAATGAAGTGAGAACAGGGCTTCACTTTAAGGGGCCAGTTTACTTTACATGTTGCACTTGATAACATTATGAAGTATTAGTTAGGTAGATATGCTACCACTCTAAGGATTTAAATACATTTCTACATACATGAGTTCATAACATTATGAAGTAGTATTTAGGTGGATATGAAGCCGGTCTATGGATTTAATTACAATTGAAGATGCATGTTCAAGGTGTAAGCTGGTTTTGAGAGCTCGGGCCAAGCCGGGCGGAACGATTGTGGTTGAGATGATGTTTAGAGTGTGGGAAAGAGTTCATATCTTGCATGCTTTAAATACCATGAATACTCGATTTATGTGGTGGTATTAATTGGATGTAGACGTAGGAAACATTTTCGTGCCGATAGAAGCCTGTATCCGAATGAAGCCTGTATCTCGTCTTCGTGAGTTTTAGCCGATTTATGCGTAGTAAACTGTATATGGCAAGTATGGCTTAAAATTCATCATTATTATCAAGGATGTATGTTGCATTAATCTTTTGTATTAATGGTGCTAATTAATGGGTTCATTATCCAATAATATATTTGGCCCGCTGTGGCCCGCCCCCCCCACCCCGACTTTTAGGCCATCCCAGGCTTTACGACCCCCGACAAGTCCAGACAAATCGAGCGAAACGATACGACCGTGGACCACGTGACCCACCCCGCACGCGAGTTCGTTCCACTCCACTTGGCGCACGCGAATTGTTTGTTGTTGGGACGCGTGTGTGTGTGGGCCACGTGGTCACCTTGTTTCGTTTCGCTCAAATTTCTCTCGACTTGTAACATTAGTAACATAGGATCTAATACCTCTGACAAGTCGAGAAAGTCGACCAAAATGGAGAGGGAGACGATGACCTATTGACCTACTCTTCGGGAATTTCACCCAGGTGACAATTGTGGAGTAACCACCCCGACAACCATGAGGCACAAACACATTTGGGTGGTTACCATGCAATTGACACCCACAGTGATTAATGGGGTTGTTCCCAGGGTGGTATGTATACAAATATAATATTGTATAGCTCTTGTGCAATTAATCACCGATATTTTCCAGATCGGATTCCCCACCAGAACCATTAATCACTAACACATTGGGAAATATTGCGCAGAATTGTGGAACAGAAAAAAAATATTTGTATTCATATACGAGTATGATGCGTGTATAATGTTAAGCATTTTATCATCAGTGATAGTGTCGATATCATTATCATAAATATCGACTCAGCTTGTCGTAAGAGGGGACTAACGGGATCGGGTGGTCAGGCTCGCTGACTTGGTTGACCCATGTCATTTGGTTGCCAATTGCTCAGATCGATGTTCATGCTGTTGATCACTTGAGTGCTGGTCCAGACTCGATCATCTACAGACCGACGCCATATAGCTGGAATATTAATGAGTGTAGCGTAAACCTAAACACACTGACTCACTCACATGTTGAATAATAAACCAGACGTGTGGATAAGTTGAAATAATTCAGTGTTCATGCAGAGGTACCCGCTTTTAGTATACAGGCATTATATTTAGCGTGTGTGAGGTAAAATGTTTACGTCACCTCGCCAATATTTCAGTAACATAGTGGAAATATGTCTTTCACAAAAGATCCCTATTGTTAAAGTTTCTCGATTATGTGAATTTATATAGGTATTGTGGTTAGTTCTGACCCGGGAGGTTTTTCAATAGTTGTCAGCACATTATATGACACTACACTGTAAACATGTTATTGATAGCGCGTGGCACGCGTCGCAAAACGAGTCATCTGAGGACTGAGGGCTCTGTGAGAACAGAGCCACCGACTCTGCGACTATAGGGAGTTTCGAGGTGTTGAAAAGACAACGCACCAAAGCTCAGTGTATATTGTCACTGTCAGGACTATCAAAAAGCTCGTAATACAACAGCAGGACATCTTTACAGTTAATGTCTGTCTCGATGGAGCCGGGTGCTTGTGGCAATACCCAGATATATTATGATCATGTTACTAGTAGTTTGTAATGACTGATTTTAACAGTGAAAATATTACTATTTATTAACTAATCATATGAATGACAATACAACATAAAGCAATAAAATCTTTGCAAAAACTCATGCATTTGTATTCACAAAAGAAATATCATATTGTCATGACTCCAAAATGATGAATGTCCATTATCATTCTCTAATGATAATGATGGGCTGTCCCTACGAATCAGGGGTGTCTATTTAGTTTAACTGGGCGTTTGACATCTTCAACCCAGTCAGGTCTTGTTTGGATTGTGATTGTTGATGTTATAATTTCGATTTCTTCGCCGTAATATTGTCTGTGCTTAGACGGTGGTATACATGTGTGTGTTCCTCCTCGCGTGCTTGGGGTGTCGTCCACAGTTGCCTGGATATAGGCGGCCGAGGGTCGAAGGTAAAAAAAGTCAGGGGTCACCGGGGTCGGGTCGTTCCGCTCCATTTGGAGAGGTAGTAAATCCAATGTTAAATCTCCACTGGAAAATGTCATAGTAGCAGCACAAAACAAATACATGTATTGTGTGGTTGTTGTGCAATGGGGCTCGCGTGCGGGGTGGTGTGTTTGTTTACACAAGCGGGACTTGTTGGGAATGTGGTTAATGATGCTGTAATTTCGACTTCTTGCCCATATCGTTGTCTGTGACTTGGGGGAGGTATACATACAACACTCCACCAATATTGAGACATTTGTTGTAACCAAGAAATGTCTAGCTAGTTCATGATCAGTTTGGTAGCGTCGTCTCTTTTTCCTTTGCTGGCATTACAGCTTATAGACACTACTCACACGCCATTGTACAGCATGCTCTATAGTGATCAGTCAACGATATAAAGGCGTGGTATCTATGTTCTGGGTCTGTCTGTTTTGGGCTTATGGGATACGGCGAAAGAGTCAGACTTGACCTGTAGAGCACATCCAGGGAATCGAGCTCAAACGGCAAATTAAATTGCACCCAGTCTGAATCACGAGACAGATGTTCGAGTTTCTGATCTAATTAAGGAATCATCTCCATGAAGCTTCAGGCCCGTAGCTTGTACCATTACTGAGAGAAAGCCAAACAACATGCATGAGCTATATATGACATATTGTTTTACTACTAAAACCATAATGTAAGTTAATATACATTCTCACAGTGATATATACATATATAGTTTGCATATACAAGAAACTGAATTCTATTCAGTAAAATATCACTATAGGAAAACCAACGCAGAGTTCCAAGTTCCATGTAACAAATTTTCAACGATTCCAAATTCCATGTAACACTTTCAGCATATCAGAAACACTTAATTCTTCTGGTCATCATCATTCTCCTCCTCCTCCTCCTCCTCCTCCTCATCATCATCATCATCGTCATCATCATCATCATCATCATCATCGTCATCATCATCAGCCATGTCAGAGGCAGAGTCACTTTCCGCCACCGCGACCCTCGCTGCTTCGGGCATATCTATACGAGTCAGGATGCCTTTCATTCTGGGTCTTAAAAAGAGTTTAATTTTGTTTTTTAGCATTAATGGATCCGTGGAAGGATTCATATTATCCAGACTGCGCAGAATTGGTTGAAACAGATGTGACTGTTTAAAGCACTGAGTGTATTCTAACACGCAGCTGAGGGTATTCACCATTTCATTTTCCCACAACTGCATCATATATCTGTTCACCCAGTCATCCGTTTGACCCTGCTGCTGGTACTTATTTCTCTTGAGTTTCATCACGTCATGACGCAAGTTGTACAACCGCTCCCAGATGCATTGCAAACCCACATCTTGCCATACCTCGGCTTCCTCATCAGCGAGTAGGGGTGACAGCTGCTTCCTACCACGACGTCGATGATGTTTGACAGCAGGACTACCTCCTCCACCTCGACCAACCTTCCTGGGGAAGCCTAAATCACTGACACCATCATCATCACTGTCCATCTCATCATCATCACTGTCATGCTTTCTCTTTGATTTTAAGGTAGTATTTTCTGGACACCAATATTTGATATGGCGCTGTAGATCGTACATGTTATCTATAAGCACCCCGCAATCAGCACACGCCTTGGCCATTGTAAGTAGACCCTGACTGCTGCTACTACTACTCATGTCAGAATCCGTGTCTTCTTCTTCCCGACTGATTTGATTACGATGATGATCGTTTGAGCCCTCTTCCACGCCTCTGAATAACATCCATGGTGAGCATACCAACAAAAAGCATTACTAAACGACGCATGATACCGGTGTTCCAAACTGTGCTTCAAGTCTAAGAGTATCCTGCTTTTGAAGGCGTAGATATGTTCCGTCATTGTTCTGACCAAACACGGGATCCAATGAGGAGACATACAGCGCGTAACCTCCGTGGAACTCATCTTTTGAGATGTCTACCCGATTGAGACCTCCACCGTCATCCGTCAACAAGCATCCGGTGGATCGGAATAGGTTAACAAATGCCGGGATGAAGGATCGTCCAGTTGTCTCCCCGAATTGTAGTTTCATGGGACCGGACTCGCCCACGATGGTCCCATCGCAGAACAATACAATTTGGGATAAGCCCCAGTTGGCAAAGTTGTAGGGATTCTTATGGTAGTCACCCATCCCTGTTGCTTTGGCGGAGACGAACCCCACTACGATCTTGTTACATTGAAAAATGTTATCCCACGCAAAGCTGGTTTGACCCTTGACGATGGAACACATCTTAACTTCCGTCCTGCGATATGGGTATTTCGCTGGGGTCTTTGAGAGCGCCTCATTGTGACCCCATATGACACAGGGATTCACACACACTTTCATTACCTTCAGAACTATGTCTTCAATGTGAACCACGTACGAGGTGTCTGTGTGTACGTCGACCTGGTTCAGTATGTAGCGTTTCATCTGAAAAAGGTCATGCATCAGGGGGGATTCGAGGTCAAACGTTTTACTGTCGGAAGTAAACTCATGCCTGGCGAACATCCCCATATTAGTCCCATTCGGGTCAGTTACGTCTAACCCCTGCTGTGTCTTTGAAAAACAGGTGTGCCTCCATTTTTGTCTTGCTGTCAATGTAATTGGTGTCCAAAAGCGTTTGAATGATGGACTTGTGTGCATAATGATTGGTGGTGGAGTTAACAAAGCGCCCTTGCAGCCATACGTCTACTTGAGAGAAAAGGGAATGAAGGAAGAGGTTAATGGGGCGCATTCTTCATCACCGCCCACATTCGTGCTGTCCGCATGAGTTATCTTACATTTGACATACAAGGAAGACCTTCTGAGATCGATGTATTCCAACCCGTTTTGACCACTGATGTGAAATTCAATCGGTGCGGATGATGCCAGAGGTGACACCGGACGACATTCTTGTAAATACACCCTTTCAACGGTTGTTTGTGTGGGTGGCAGGTCGAATAAGGATAGTTCCGGGGGTTGTGTTTCTGTGAAAAACTTGGGATCATTCGTTAGTGCGGTCATGGTTGACTACTTAATAGTCGAAAATGTCCATGATGGTTCTCTTCCGTCCCAGCCCGCGTTTGTTCTTCTTCTTTTTCCCTCCACCAGTGTTCTTGCACTTTTTCTTCTTTCTCTTAATCACCACAGCGGTCACACGCCTACCAAGATAGTTTGTTTTCCTTCTTTTACTTCTTCCCTTCCCAGTGAGAGTCCGTCCTGCACTGGCCCTTGTGCGACGGTGTCCTCGTTTTTTATTGATAAACCCCATTGCGCTGGTAGAGACCGAGTCCGGGTGTTGTCTAATCTCTGCTTTAGCTTGATCTACTACCTGTTCACTCGGGCTCACTATTCTTATGTCCCTTTGTGGAATGGTCTTATCATCCGGTGCTAATAATGTCGTCTTTGTGGTAGAAGACGTCGGAGATGGGGGTAATAGGTCAAGGGATGATGGGTTCCGTTCCATTGTGATCATAGTAGATGTGGGCTTGAAACTGATGGTGCCGACTCTTATGCGCTGATATGGTTGAATTGTTGTGTCGCTGCCCTTCTTCCTTCCCTCTGCAACATCACCATAGAATTTTCGCCACATAGATATATTTGGAATATATAGACCATCATCGCTTTCCTCTTTCCCTCCATAATGGTGTTCTATTAAGCTATTAGACATTGCTTTCTCGATATATATATATCCTAAACCATCAAGGGTACCATCTCATCTGAAGCTTCCGTTAAGAATGTGGCTGGAGTGCCGCTTACGTCTGTTATGTATATGTCAATCTGATGAACAGTGTCATTGACTAGTCGAATCCTGATGTCATACGGCTCAACTATTTTTATGTTCCACAACTGCCCAACACTCGATGATGTTGACTTTACACTTTGAAGGAGAGGTCGACGTTAACCATCAACAATGATCGGTTCGGATATGGAGCAGTAAATGTAGAGCATGTCATCTGTTACCTTGGACTTTTCCCCACCCTTTGCCCGTTTGGCGTAGAATTCCCTTAAAGCAACAGTCCAGTGCCCATCCAACTGTAGCGGTTGTTGTAGGTATACGGAGAACTTGTGTGGTTGGTTGTCTGGGAAGTATAGGACACTGTTGTTGCTATGGGCCACTATCCATTCGGTCGTCATGGTAACTCGTTATCTATCGTTTCTCCTTACTTCTCACAAATAACTTGGTTCTGGTCTGAGCGGTTGATTCAACTGTGTTGGTGAATCAGGCTTTACATGATCTCTTTAACATCAACCCACGAATTGAATTTCGCTGGGAAACCCACCCATTTAACAAGCGCCTGCTTAATGCCTTTCTTATTTCGGTTGGTCTTCACTGTCCTATACTTCAGAATACTCTATATCCGCCAAAGCGCTTCCTTGGGGTCTTTATGGAATTTGTTCAATTCGGATTGATAAAATGTACCTTGGATGGGATCTGACTGTAAATCTTCAACACTGTATATAGGTATCCCATCACTTCGCTCTCGACTCACGACTTTGAAGACCTTCTGAGTCCATTTCTCTTGGTACTCTTTTTCGAAAGCTCTTTTGCTGATGGATAGTCGTACGAGGTCTCCTGCCTTATACGCATATCTGGAGGGATGGTGGTGCTTTAACGATGATTCTCGCTTTATCTCTCTTGCTTGAGGTGGGGTTGATTTTTCACTGTCGTACATATTCAACCATATACGGGCTTCATTCGCGTGATTAACGTCGGCTGCAGGGGTTCTCCCATTCGGGAGTGACCTGTGTGGACGGTGGTTATAACTGTAAACAATGTCCTGTAGAATGTTGGTGTATCTATAGGTCCTCTTGTATGTGAAATATATGTATAGAATAGTTCTCAACGTTCTAATAAAACGATCTGCGTAGTTGGCTTTTATATCATCGTTTTGGGTAACAAAGTGTTTGATGTGAAACCGTCTAGAAACCTTTTTTACAGCATTATTTTGAAATTCCTTGCCTTTGTCTGTCCTCAGTGTGAACGGTACCTTCGACCCCATGTTTGTGAACAAGGATTTCATTGCCCGAGACACGTTTTCTGATGATTTGTTTTTTATCGGTTTGATCCAAACAAATCTGGAGAAACAGTCAATGACAATACGCAGGTATCGTACTCCATCATTGCTATCTGCGATGTTGGCCACATCACAAAAGAGGCGTCTGCTTGGATCCCGACTCCACCGACTATAACCCTATTTCTCTTGAATCTTCTCTGGGGTGTTTTGTGTAAGGTGTAGACGTCTTGCTCGTTAAGCCACTTCCTCACACGTGATGTCCTGATTTGGGGATGATTTCTTTTCAAAGTATGTACAAACTTTTGATACCCCCCAAACGCACCGGGTTCTCTTGTTTGATAATACTTATGAGCCAGTATCTGTTCCATGTTGTTTCTTCCCCACCCTGCTTGTGATCCGCCTCCTTTCCGTCATCATCAATGTACAACGATATGGCTGTTCTTGCCAATGATTCGTTTTAAAACCCGTATCACGATAGTCCTTGCATTCATATTTTAAATAATACAGTGGCGATATAGCGCGTAGACTGGGAATGGCGTTTATGTGGTCTCTCCACTTGGTAATAACAGCTTCTTCGTTTATAAAGAACAATGCTTCCTGGAATGATTCGGGTGTTGTTGATTTCAAGTCTTGAAAGATGATCTCAGCATAGGCCAACGCCAACAATCCGGTGTTAGTGTGATAAGACCCGATTCCATTTTTCGATATTGTACTATGTCATCATGCTTTTCATAAGGGTAGGGAGTAATGATTGAGGTGTCCTTTCTCTTATAATAATGATAGGTTGTCCCCAGGAATCAGGGGTGTCGAGATCTGTTTCGTTTAATGCACGTGCGATATCTTCCACACAGGCGGGTCTTGATGTGAACGTGGTTGTTGATGATATGATTTCGACTTCATTGCCGTAACGTTGCTTGTGTTTGGGTGGTGGCATGCATACCACACTCCACGAATATTCAGACATTTATTGTGTGTGAGGAAAATAGAACTATCTAAATAATGGAAAAAAAGAGAACACTCCCAGGATATCTCTCTAAATATTATTACCGCTTGCGCGATTCGACCTGATATAGGAAAACGGTACACAAAGAAGAATTGTTATGTCACTTTGGTGTGCTTTCCTTTCGTCTACAATAAAAATACCTCCATTAATATCCAACCACAACGTTCAATACTCGTATAGTGATTAAATCAGTCTTGACGCGGTATGTACACATATTCTTTCTATAGCTACAGAATCCTTGTTGTCATATAGACTTAGGCAATGGCATATTTGTGACAGCCAGGATGTGGAATGGAGAACCAGGAATTGACGTAAGAAAGTATGATGTCTGTCCCACCCTACTCATCGTGGCATCATGCTTACCTTCAAACATTGGCTGGAACTTCACATGGAGTTCATTTTAAGCCCTCGATCAAGGAAGGACCCGTGCTTATATTCACATGGGAGCCAATATATATGCTACATATGTCATATTTGTTATTACTCTTTTGGTTGAGTCCCATCCGGGATTCGAACGCGCACCCTCAGAGTCAGGCTCCTAATCGCCAGCACACAAAGTCAGCCGCCTAGCCCGCTTAGACACCTCGACTTCCACAAAAATGAAAGTCGGACAACTGGTAATCTAGACTTCGTACATTGTGTACCCCTCTGAGAAGTGTAAATTGACTCCTACGGCCGAAAGCTATGATTACACGATGCCATTTAGAAAATGGGACTCAACCAAAAAATTAAGAATTTGTACTTTACTAAGAAAGTGAAATCCCAAATACGACATACGTTGCATTTGACCACTTTCTAAATGGCATTGTGTAATCAGAATATATATGCTACTTTGAATCCAAATCGTGGTGTGGATCTCCGACAGTGGGAGAAACATGAAGAACTGGGGAAGAGTGGTACCTGTAGCTAAGGGTATCTTGTTGTCCAAACAACAATGGCAGAAATTGAGAGATTGTTGCGATGTCAGACTTTGTGTCAGAACTGAAAGAGATGGTTCCTTGTATGCTTTAGGACGATCATCAAAACCAGATGGGGTACCTTCAGAGTTCCTTTTGCAACCCTAATGACTACAGTCACTGAATGTAAAGCCATTCTTGATTTAGACACTGTACTGTGCGGACATGTAAGCACTGGACTGGGATATCATGGACGTATATAGACATTACCCACTCAACAAAACACACGATTGCTGTGCAATCAAATCTAAATGGACTTCATTCCAGAAAAGACTGGATACGTTTCAGGACTGGCCCGTGCAGATGAAACAAAGTCCTAGTCACATGGCTCAGGCGGGATTTGTGTACTTGTTCAGAGTGGATGTTTGCAAGTGTTTTCAGTGTGGTGTTGTTCTCAAGAACTGGGAAGTCAATGATGATCCCTGGTTCCAACATGTAAAAACGATCCCCAGACTGTCCCTAATTGGCCCTGGTGAGCTCACCTCAGAAAGATGTCGCCCGCTGGGGTAGTCATGTGGTTTTGTAACCTGATGGAAGATCTAAATTGAAATCTCCCGACTCGCACAGTTTTTGCTATTTTAAGTTTATTTTGTCGGTTGCATAACATTCTTGAGTTTTGACTGTGACTAGTGTGTTTGAGCTAATATACAGAGCTGATTTATCGCAGGGTCGCCTTTGGAGAGCACAATATACACTGTCTATAAATAAGAGGTAATGGAAAGTAATAGGTGACACGTGCAAACTGGTATACTTACAGTTGGCGCAGTTCCGGACAAGTTTTTAGAAAAGCAAAGCACGTCAAGTGTTGCCACTAGTCATGACTTCAAATTGTGTCGAATATCAGACAGACCGACCGACAGACAGACATTTATTCAGTAATAGGCCAGTGGCCCAAAATACAAACATATGTATAATTAGAACTTACATGCGTTTACCTAAAGACATCAGAATCTCTTATTTTCCCGACGTTATATAAAAATAGGCATAGATTATTTATAACATCTATGTTTTGTGAAGTCATAATGTTTATAAAACTGTGTTGTGAGATAGGGTGGGTATTTATATTTAGATAGGTATTTATCCAGAAACTTATTTCTTATGTCTAGGTAGGCTTTACAATAAAGTAAAACATGTATTTCATCTTCAATTACATACAGATTCATTTGGTAGCACAAAGGACAGAATCCTGAATCATAAGGGGCATTGTCTCTCAGAGCAAAGTTCATATTTGCCGCATCTAAATTTTGTTAAACAGTTTCTTGAATATGGGACAATACCTATAGAGAGATAGGTTTCAACATTCAAGATGGACTTGATGCGTATGCAATTAGAACACTTGGTTGTATTATGTAGGGATGAGAACCAGTCTTGTGAAAGATTATCAGATAGTCTTCGTTTAAAAACAGACATGAAGACATCAATATTTCCAATATCCTGTGCAATCCAGACAAAGCCAAACCCAAATCTATATAGAATATTCTTGATATGAGACGCCCAAGTCGTTCGTCCAGATTCATCCAATGACTTTAGCATTAAATAACACTGGTGGGGCGACCTACAGCTGGGAAGAGTTAAAAGTCTACACCAATATTTAACTGCTCTTGACATGTAAGTAAGCTGAAGAGGGAATCTGCCACATTCACCAAGTGCCATATTGTTGCAAGTATTTTTACCAACTTTTAGGAAATATTTACATGTTTTATCTGTATCTGTTCAATGATTTTATAGTGGGTAACACCCCAAATTTCTGAACCGTAGCACAGAATAGGTTTTACCATAGCATCAAATATTCTAAAAAGATCTGCACATGACAGAAAACCTACACGTTTTTGGAATCTAAAGATAGCCATAACGGCGTTATTGGCTTGAGACTCAAGAGTAGTGTGAGCTTTAGTCCAAACTAACATAGGAGTAAACACGATACCCAAACACCTGTAGTATGAAACAACTTCCAGCCTTTGCCTCAAAAAGAAACCACTTTTCATACTGTCTAAGCGGCCCACTATTCCTGAACACGATAACCTTGGTCTTATCAATATTGGCCTTCATACCAGTGACTCGACAAAAAAATCTCAAGGCCATGAATCTTTTTCTGTAGGTGGAATGCAGTATCTGAGACTGAGGAAACATCATCCGCAAACATTACAGCATATAGGTTATTTACGTTAGGTGAAATAAATATACCACGGCCCCCAAATTGCTCCATACTTTCCATAAGCTGGTTAATGAAGATAATAAACAGTTGGGGACTGAGGATGCAACCCTGCCTAGTACCTATACTACAATCAAAATAGTTTGACAGACCTTCAGATGTTCTAACACAAGCTGACAACCTACCATAATTTGATACCAAGATGTTATAGAATTTACCACCAACACCATCTCTTTTTAGACTTGACAGCAGAATTTTGTGATTAACTGTATCAAAGGCCTTTGAGAAATCAATAAACTGACAGTAGAACCTTCCTTTCTTCTTAACTGAATATTCAGTGTCGCATATCCAAACGATGTAATCCCTGATAAGTCGAACACATGAACATGAATGGTTCTTTTCATATTCCTATTCTGCCTTGTAAAACACCATGTTATACCCAATAGTTGTGATAAGAATACAATTAATAAACGTACCTTTGCCACTGTCAAGTCTCTTCTCTTCAGGCATGTTGACAAACTTCCGTGTACAGCAATCGTCTCGGGGACAGTTTACTCGTTCAAGCTCGCTATAATGTTTACACAAAAAAGAGTTCGTATATCGCTGGGAAAAGGCTATTCATTGGATCGTAGTGAACCTGTTGACGTGGGTGGTATATGTTAGTGGATAGTGCTAGTGAGGGTGCCAACCCCTACACCATACCCCACCCCACCCAACCACTCTGGGAATCTGCATGCGATTTAATTTGTCCCTATATCCAAATTACAACATTTGAGTCATACCAACGTACAGACATATTTCACACAGATGTCACTCACAGGCGTAAGAATGTTATTAAGAACGGACATGCGTCTTTTTGGCTTCGAGCATACTATTTTACAAATTTGTCACGCTCTCGCAAGGGAAAATGACCAATATTAGTATTTGACCAGTGTGTCACTCTTTACAAAGTGAAACAAGGAACGGTTTTTTTTCTAATTTGCCAAGCTTTGCAAAGTGAAAAAGACAAAGACTGATATTTTATTGATTTGTCACGGTTTGCAGAGGGAAAAGAACATATTCAATGTTTTCAGTATGACACCCATGTGTAACATGTAAATATTCCATGGCACCCTCCGTACTGCAGTTTGGGATCTTGACTATCATTGGGATCGGGTCCTCACGGGTGCAGGTGCTCTTGGTTTTACTTCTTCTGTTGGTTAACAGTGGATGTATGGGGTTCACTGTAAGCTGTATGTAGGCGGGTCTTTATAGTGATAAACGGGGAGCAGTAAACCCCGTTTGGATATTCAAAGGTTATTCAAAGGTTTGGATGAAAGTTATTGATCTTTGATATAGATCAGGAATGACTCCCTTTTTGCAGCATTTGGTGGATATATATCCGTGTACAGGGCTACATTTGGGCCTCATATCTCATGTGTTCTGGTGTTCTGTGGCGAGACCGTCCGTCCAGGAAAAAGAAGGTAAGTGTTCGATTCCTGGCCTAGTCAAAGGACGTTAAACAATGGTACTTGTTGTTCCTTGTCTGATGGTAGGATTTGGCGGGATAAAACAAGGACTGGTGGACATACATTATGCACTGAATAAATTCTGTATTGGGTATTTGGGTCTGTGTGTACAAGTATACAAGTGCCCCGAAACCCTCAATCATGTAAACGCTGTGTTCAACTCTACAGCTCGTTACAGTAACCCAAACAAAAGCAAACTAAAATGGTAACTTCAAGAATCCGATTTTTCTTTCTGGTGCAGTTGGCTAACATGTACTGCTGAATTGTAGCACAGAAACAACTGATTTACTTTCACTTTCTTAGCGGGTCAGTGACTAGCCTTGTGGTTACAGCGTTCGCTCGGCACGCCGAAGACCCGGGTTTCATTCCCCCACATGGGTACAGCGTGTGCAGCCTATTTCTGGCGTTAACCGCCGCGATATAGTTTGAACATTGCTAAAGCGGTGTAAAACCATATGCACTCGCTCACTGTCCTAGCTTTAATGAGTTTGGAGTCTTTATAACGAAAAAAGGTTTATGGATGTCGATTTCTTACTAACCAGGTTTCATCAGGTATGATGAAGGAGGAAGCATACACGCCGAAAAGTCGTGTTATTCATAATAAAAAAATGACATCCATAAATCTTACCTTTCGTGTGCATTTCACTTCTAATGACCTTCAAAGATTTCTTTATAACGATTTAAATATGAAATAATTCGTATATGGCATTAAATTACATTTTTGAAGTCATTCAATTGACTATTGCTTTTCATAATTTTGATTTTGAACAGAAATATTACAAATACTTTGGATGCGAATTAAGTATTGTAACATTCTCGTAACTCTGCATTCCTTAAACGTAATTAGGTCATGTGTCAGTTTGTACAGAATGCGAGGTTACAAAGGCTTGCAATCAACCTGTGATGGTCATTTTCAATAATATGGTATACCTTTGAACCTTTCCGTGTAATTACATTTTCAATTTCAAACTGAAATCCTTGAATTGAACGCAAGAACGCAATGGAACTGCTGCACCTATGACCGCATTTACAAAGGCCCGTTTTCTGAGGTTTCTATGAATCAGTGCCGAATCTATTGTCTGCATTGACGTACACGGACACATTAGGGAGTCTTTTACAAGCTCCGGCTTACTGAGGACCATTTGTTAATGGGTACGTCAACACTGAGCTTTCTATAGAAGATACAACATTGTATCACCCGGTGTCAGGCAAAATATTAACAACGATGGTTTCAGGTGTAGATTTCTAAAGCTCCTCCTTTCACCAACTGGGCATATAGCCTGGCACTTCTCGTGCTGTGACGAGGTAAATGTTAACGATCACACAACGACCTCCATACACTGGGTGTCGAGCTTAGATATGATCATTGAGTCGGTTTATATAGACTACTTCATCTGGTCGCAATATGTCCTCACTCGCAATTCTCAAACTACACACAATATAGTGGTTTGCTCACGGCGTTTGTATATCTTTCAGTATAGATCTTGTGACGGCTCATACAACATCATAGTCACATACACAGAGACATAGAATACATACTGACGCGGATAGAGACACGGGCACGGGCACGGGCACAGACACAGAGACATAGAATACATACTGACGCGGATAGAGACACGGGCACAGACACAAACAGATACAGAAACGGACACAGACATACAGATACAGACACAGACACAGACACAGACACAAACAGAAACAGAAACGAACACAGGCACATACGCAGAAGAAAACACAGGCGCAGATACAGATACAGATATAGACAGGACACGGACATAGATACAGATACGGATGCGGATAAGACACAGACACAAACACACATACAGACACACACTTGAACACGGACGCGGACACAGATACGCAGACAGACATAGACACAGACACACATATGGACACTGATACAGATACGAAGGCAGAAGACACGGACACAGCTACAGATACGGACAGTGACATGGACACAAAGAAACAGACACTGATATATATACGGCCATGGATACAGACACAGACTCATATACATATACGAACTGACATACATACAGATATGGACACGGGCACAAACACAAACTAAAACTGACACAGACAAAGACTCAGACACAGATACAGGTACAGACACAAACAGATACGGACACAGACATAGCCACTGAGACAGATGCAAAGAGTCAAAGAGAAAAACACATCCCCAGATATTGAAACAGACACAGACATACACGGACGGAGACAGGCACAGACGCAAATACAAATGCAGACACGGACACACAAACACAGACACAGACATAGACACAGATGCAGCGATACCATCATCAATATAAGACACAGGCATAATTAGAGGACAATGCTCGGTACTGAAGATCTGACGATCCCTGGTATACGTCGCGCAAGAATGACCTTTATCCGACCAAACAAGAGTCGCTAACGAGATTCCGAAAGTCAATGTCCGAATGTGTTTTCTCATCGTTCAGCTTCGGAACGGTGAACGCAGGGGACTCCGAACGACAATAACGAAATAGACGAAGAATTGGCTTCAAAGTTAGTGGAACATTGACACACACTGGCAACTAGCAATTTGGCAACCTAAACATTTCCTTTCGGTCATTTTTCAAATGTTAACTCAAGAACGTTGTGGACTATTTTCCCTTCTTTCCAGAATGGTGAATGACACTCACCATTTTGAACTTCTCAGAATAACTACAATTACTTTCGTCAGTCTGTCAAAGATAGCAAATACGTATGGTCGTCCTGTTCTGGACTGTAATTGGAAGTGCTCAGATCTTTATAAACGGTGGCGAAAACTTAGATCTTAACCGTAACACGTATAACTGTTCACGTGCCTTAAGTATAACAGGTATAACAGTTCACGTGTCCAATGTATAACACGTATAACAGTTCACGTGTCCAATGTATAACACGTATAACAGTTCACGTGTCTAATGTATAACACTTATAACAGTTCACGTGTCTAATGTATAACAGGTATAACAGTTCACGTGTCTAATGTATAACAGGTATAACAGTTCACTTGTCTAATGTATAACAGGTATAACAGTTCACGCGTCTAATGTATAACACGTATAACAGTTCACGTATCTAATGTATAACACGTATAACAGTTCACGTATCTAATGTATAACACGTATAACAGTTCACGTGTCTAATGTATAACACGTATAACAGTTCACGTGTCTAATGTATAACACTTATAACAGTTCACGTGTCTAATGTATAACAGGTATAACAGTTCACGTATCTAATGTATAACACGTATAACAGTTCACGTATCTAATGTATAACACGTATAACAGTTCACGTATCTAATGTATAACACGTATAACAGTTCACGTATCTAATGTATAACACGTATAACAGTTCACGTATCTAATGTATAACACGTATAAAATGAATGCATGTCGCTGTGACAGATGGAATATTTTGTGTGCTACATGTAATACAAATGAAACATAGGACGTACTGCACGTGTATATATATATCCGATGTGATGTTTATCATTTATATAAGATTTGTATGGATAAATAACATATAATGTAGGAGTGATTAAATCACATATTTGCAACACACGCGTGGATGCCATATAATATGAACATGCTACTGTGAACGTGGACACCAAATGGGACAAAGAATGTACAGAGCGCGGTAGATAATACCAATGTTGCCTGGCCTTTGGGTGAACGCAGCGCACCTCACATTAATGTAACAGGATGCACCAATTCACAAAACGAGAAACATATATGTCATGGATTGTGACAGGTTTTAATGTCATGTGGTCACAAGGATTTGTGGTCCCCTCCGGGGTGTCTTTACAAGACGCTGTGTTCAGTATTGACAGATGCGACGGTGGTTCTGCGGTTGAACTAGTATATAGTCTGTGGACACGTTAGTGTCTGTAAAAACCCGTGGGAAGGGTACAACTTACTGTGTGGTACAGATCTTATTGCGTGGAACAGCCCAGGGCAGGGGTACACCTTACTGTGTGGGACAGCCCAGGAGTGCTGTACACCTTATTGTGTGGGCAGAGGAACACTTTATTGTGTGGGACAGCCCAGGGCAGGGGTACACCTTACTGTGTGGGACAGCCCAGGATATGGGTACACCATACTGTGTGGGACAGCCCAGGAGTGGGGTACACCATGCTGTGTGGGACAACCCAGGAGTGGGGTCCACCTTAAAGTGTGGGACAGCCCAGGAGTGCTGTACACCTTATTGTGTGGGCAGAGGAACACTTTATTGTGTGGGACAGCCCAGGGCAGGGGTACACCTTACTGTGTGGGACAGCCCAGGACATGGGTACACCATGCTGTGTGGGACAAACCAGGAGTAGGGTCCACCTTATTGTGTGGGACAGCCCAGGAGTGGGGTACACCTTACTGTGTGGGACAACCCAGGAGTGGGGTCCACCTTACTGTGTGGGACAACCCAGGAGTGGGGTCCACCTTACTGTGTGGGACAGACCAGGAGTGGGGTCCACCTTACTGTGTGGGACAGCCCAGGAGTGGGGTATCCTTACTGTGTGGGACAGCCTACAGCACGGAGTCACAGCAAAACAAGTAGTCATGAGAATAACGGGAATTACGACAGGAAGGAGTTATCAATAAAACAAAGTAGACCAAAGTAATTACCGCCACTAGATTTTAATTACTACTCAGGTCTCATTTGCTACCACAACTTCATGCTTAGTCCGAATCATACTAAAACAACCCTCTAATCAAATCAGACAGAGAAATGCTTTCACAGGCTAGAAATAGGACTGATGAGGATGTTTCCGAAGTACGCCCCAAGTTACATTATGCTGATTGTCCCCAAACTAATGAAGCACCTTCAGACGAATCCCGTTTACATTGCAAGTCCATCATTCCTGGTATGTATCTGCATTCTAGTCAGTTTTATTTCGTTGTATAAATCTGAACTGTGTCCAGTTTCACATATTTGTTCATGATGGCGGTTATACATAAGTCAGACCCTCCTTTTCTTACTATTCTGAATATAACGAATACACCTTTTCTCATTGTGAACAAACATAGATCGACTGGCCGAAGAGTTTCCATTTTTGGTTTCTACAAACCGACGAAACAGTTCTCCCTATTGGCTGCATTAACGAACTGAACCATGTCGTTATTGTCTATATTCTCTGTTTTAACGATTCAACAAGTCGCTGTGAAGTTAATGTTGAAATATATAGAGTGGAAGCTGCCATAACCGGCATATCCAATTCAGTAGGATGTCAACACCGGCAGAAAATCTCATACCCAGCGACGGCTTGTACATTTACCATCAGCTCTACCATCCAGCACTTGGTCTAGCCCGGATTATTTCTTCAGTCCCAACGAGTGCCGGTTTAGACAGCTTCCGTTGTACATTGAAGAATTGATCTCATTTGCTTGGAGAAGTTATGTGACGTCTTCACACCGATTTATACTAATTAATGCAAAATAGTGAGTGTCTCTTACGCCGGTTTTAGCCATTATCACATTGGGAACTCCAACAACGGCCTTCCCACGGTAAGAAGCGGAGGGGTTGGCTGCTGCTCACAGAGTCCGCTTGTCACGTTGAAGGTTCGATTCCCTATATGGGTACAATGTATGAATCCCCTTTCTGGTGTCCCACGCCGTTGAAATTTTCTACAAAGAAGAAGTATAGAAACACCTTAAAAGTTGACATTCATATATACTCACCGCCAAAAGAAACGTGAAATTCATCAGTATCTACTGTGGCGTAAATCTACAGTGTTGAATAGGTGTCCGATATGTAACTGATTCCGTTAATACTGTTTTTCACGGTAAAAGAAATCTGTTTACCACAGACACAGCATACATGACGTCACACATCAGTAAAATGTGAACTCATTGGTTTTCATTTTGCCCGTGCAGAGACAGGTCGTGAAGTAAGAATTGCATTCCATGCATAGTGTTCCTGCTCTATACGGTGCTATTTAAGGAACGGATACTGCTTAACCTCAACATTCGTATTTTCATGCAACAATGAGCATTCCGCGTTTATATGCTTACGAACGCCAAAGGGCAGTAGGGAATATTGAGACGGGTTGGAGCATCCAAGCCGTTGCCAGACATTATGGAACATATCAGTTCACCATCTACAGACTGCTCGACCGCTATCAGCAAACATCCTCGCTGACCATCCTCGTCGCAGATGCCCATGTGTGACCTTATACCGGCAAGATCCCTAATTTGTGACCTCTCATTTGCCAAATCGCTTCATGCAAGCTACCACAACAATCCGTAACGCCATAGCAAGACACAATAGACCCATCAGCGACAATACAGTTCGTCACTGTCTCACTCAGGCTGGTTTGGTTGCCGTTGACTATACGTTAGTTCACGTTTGACACCACGACATGGACGTGCTCGACTGAACTGGGCAGGAGCCCATCGCAACTGGCGCAATGGACAGTAGCAGGACCTCGTCTTCTCAGATGAGTGAGATTATGGCGTCGTCAAGATGAAAGATTCTCAGCGCTCTGTGTTTCGGAGAGAAATCGTTCTTGAGGACCTTCTCTCATGTCTTGTGATGCCATAAATTGGGGACTACATGTTCAACATGAATTATTTTTAGAACCCCTTTCATGGTCGTGGTAGGGGTGTTACTACACCGCCGAAGTGTTGAGACCAGTAATTCGTATATTTTTGGCTCAAGTACGTCATCTTGTTTTTCAGCGAGCTAACGCGACAGCGCACACAGCAAAAGTGACACGTTCCCCTAGAACAATAACATCCAGACCATGGATTGGCCAGCTTTAAGCCAAGATGTAAATCTCTTTGAATACGTCTGACATAAGATGGAAAGACAAATTCACCAACAGCGAGTACATCCAGTTAACTTGCAACAACAGCAACTGAGTGTTGTTGACGCTTACAATAACATTCCAGGAGGTTCACTCGACATCTCTTCAACGGCATGTGGAAGAAATGTGCAGCTGTTGCTAAGGTCAATGGAGGTCATGCCCGTTATTGACGTTAACGTTTGTATCCCTTTTAAGGACAATACCTAAAGGCATGCGCTGTACGGTTTCCATATTGATTGATCAGATTTCCATGTCATATATATGACTATCAAACTGTTTCCACCATCAAGATCTGGTTGTCAGTTCACCACTTTAGTGAAGAGTTATTATATTTATATGAAATAATAATAAAAAATGACATTATGTAACGTGTTTGACAGATGATTTGTGAATAATGTCACACACACACACGCTCGCGCACACACACACATACACGCGCGCACACATATTTTGGTTATCCATAGTAAGGGACACGTCAGGCAGTGTCACTATGTTGTCTGGTGTAACAAATATGATGCATAACATTTAGGTGGAACAATCATTGATTTATTCTTAAATCTTCTGATTACATGGCCTCACATTTACATTCAGTTTCACTGCTATGTAGTCCGTGTACTTCCTCTTGATCTGGAACAATGATAGAAATATGTAGGTGCTGTTAAAAAAACCCGAATACTAATTACATTGCCATATTCAGTGAATAGCATTTGCTAGATATGTAAACAAATAGTGTGATATTATATCAAATATACATCCTACCTTCACAGCATGCATTCAGAGTCGTTTCATGTCAATATCGGCAGCATACTTAGTTTCATTTCTTGCATGTGGCTAATGATACCGATGGAGAGAGAGAGGTTAATGGATAATATGTATTGCCACTTTAGAGCATCCTTGAGTATATCTTTTAATATTTTGGACATAAGGGGCCTGAAAGAGATGTTCAAGAATGCAGTCTCAAAGGGAGGAATGCAGGAAAAGCTAATGAAGGAACTTAAGCTGGAAATAGAAGGTAGTATTTCTAACCGTCTTCCACGTCTTCATCTCAGTCTTCATCACGTTTTCTTCGTTTTTCATCTTCATCTAGAATAATCATGGAAAACAAGGTTGCATTGCAGTACCAAAGGAACAATATTCCTAAGATTACTTGTTTCCATATGAAAGAGTAGACCTGCCATGATAGCATTGTATGGGTTCAGTGATGTTTCTTGTCAATATATATAGATGTGCAGTATGAGTATTTTCACTTTTTGAATCAGTCTTGAATGTGGGTAATGATACTGATGGATAATGGGTATTGCCACTTGAGAGCGTTTCTTTCCATCTGTATATCGTTTAATACAGTGGACATATGTTGCCTTCTAGAGATGTTCAAGTCTGCAGTGTTAAAAGAGAGAGTACCTTAGAGTCCGTCTTTCACCAATTAAATGCCTGTCGTTTGTAAGTAATGATTATTTAAAAAAAAAAGAAACCCAAACGCAATTACTATTGCCCACCGTGAGAATGTGGTAGTATTTCTTACCTTCCTCATCTACTTCGTCTTCCTCATCTTCTTCGTCTTCCTCATCTTCTTCGTCTTCTAAACATATAGGAAGAATATTGTATTTCAAACCCGGATAAGACTGATTAGTTTGTGTTTAAATCAAGGAAGTAAATTGGTCTTGTTTATTATATATTTACCAGTACACAGTATCATATTTTAGAAATCTATACATCTTGTCCTTCACTAGTAGAATTTCTGTGGCATGTAGGTAATAGAGGAAAAGCTAATGAAGGAACTTAAACTGGAAATAGAAGGTAGTATTTCTAACCGTCTTCCTCATCTTCATCTTCGTCTTCATCACGTTTTCTTCGTTTTTCATCTTCATCTAGAATAATCATGGACTATAATGTTGCATTGCAGCACCAAAGGAACAATATTCTTAAGATTATTTGTTTCCATATGAAAGAGTATAGCTGCCATGATTGCATTGCATGGGTTCAGTGATGTTTCTTGTCAATATATATAGATGTGCAGTATGAGTATTTTCACTTTTTGAATCAGTCTTGAATGTGGGTAATGATACTGATGGATAATGGGTATTGCCACTTGAGAGCATTTTTTCCATCTGTATATCGTTTAATACAGTGGACATATGTTGCCTTCTAGAGATGTTCAAGTCTGCAGTGTTAAATGAGAGAGTACCTTATAGTCCGTCTTTCACCAATTAAATGCCTGTCGTTTGTAAGTAATGATTCTTTAAAAGAAAAAACAAAAGAAACCCAAACGCAATTACTATTGCCCACCGTGAGAATGTGGTAGTATTTCTTACCTTCCTCATCTACTTCGTCTTCCTCATCTTCTTCGTCTTCCTCATCTTCTTCGTCTTCTAAACATATAGGAAGAATATTGTATTTCAAACCCGAACAAGATTCATTCGTATGTATTTAAATCAAGGAAGTAAATTGGTCTTGTTTATTATTTATTTACCAGTACACAGTATCATATTTTAGAAATCTTTACATCTTGTCCTTCACTAGTAGAATTTCTGTGGCATGTAGGTAATAGAGGAAAAGCTAATGAAGGAACTTAAACTGGAAATAGAAGGTAGTATTTCTAACCGTCTTCCTCATCTTCATCTTCGTCTTCATCACGTTTTCTTCGTTTTTCATCTTCATCTAGAATAATCATGGACTATAATGTTGCATTGCAGCAGCAAAGGAACAATATTCTTAAGATTATTTGTTTCCATATGAAAGAGTATAGCTGCCATGATAGCATTGCATGGGTTCAGTGATGTTTCTTGTCAATATATATAGATGTGCAGTATGAGTATTTTCACTTTTTGAATCAGTCTTGAATGTGGGTAATGATACTGATGGATAATGGGTATTGCCACTTGAGAGCATTTTTTCCATCTGTATATCGTTTAATACAGTGGACATATGTTGCCTTCTAGAGATGTTCAAGTCTGCAGTGTTAAAAGAGAGAGTACCTTATAGTCCGTCTTTCACCAATTAAATGCCTGTCGTTTGTAAGTAATGATTCTTTAAAAAAAAAATGAAACCCAAACACAATTACTATTGCCCACCGTGAGAATGTGGTAGTATTTCTTACCTTCCTCATCTACTTCGTCTTCCTCATCTTCTTCGTCTTCCTCATCTTCTTCGTCTTCTAAACATATAGGAAGAATATTGTATTTCAAACCCGGATAAGACTGATTAGTTTGTGTTTAAATCAAGGAAGTAAATTGGTCTTGTTTATTATATATTTACCAGTACACAGTATCATATTTTAGAAATCTATACATCTTGTCCTTCACTAGTAGAATTTCTGTGGCATGTAGGTAATAGAGGAAAAGCTAATGAAGGAACTTAAACTGGAAATAGAAGGTAGTATTTCTAACCGTCTTCCTCATCTTCATCTTCGTCTTCATCACGTTTTCTTCGTTTTTCATCTTCATCTAGAATAATCATGGACTATAATGTTGCATTGCAGCACCAAAGGAACAATATTCTTAAGATTATTTGTTTCCATATGAAAGAGTATAGCTGCCATGATTGCATTGGATGGGTTCAGTGATGTTTCTTGTCAATATATATAGATGTGCAGTATGAGTATTTTCACTTTTTGAATCAGTCTTGAATGTGGGTAATGATACTGATGGATAATGGGTATTGCCACTTGAGAGCATTTTTTCCATCTGTATATCGTTTAATACAGTGGACATATGTTGCCTTCTAGAGATGTTCAAGTCTGCAGTGTTAAATGAGAGAGTACCTAATAGTCCGTCTTTCACCAATTAAATGCCTGTCGTTTCTAAGTAATGATTCTTAAAAAAAGAAAAAAGAAACCCAAACGCAATTACTATTGCCCACCGTGAGAATGTGGTAGTATTTCTTACCTTCCTCATCTACTTCGTCTTCCTCATCTTCTTCGTCTTCCTCATCTTCTTCGTCTTCTAAACATATAGGAAGAATATTGTATTTCAAACCCGAACAAGATTCATTCGTATGTATTTAAATCAAGGAAGTAAATTGGTCTTGTTTATTATATATTTACCAGTACACAGTATCATATTTTAGAAATCTTTACATCTTGTCCTTCACTAGTAGAATTTCTGTGGCATGTAGGTAATAGAGGAAAAGCTAATGAAGGAACTTAAACTGGAAATAGAAGGTAGTATTTCTAACCGTCTTCCTCATCTTCATCTTCGTCTTCATCACGTTTTCTTCGTTTTTCATCTTCATCTAGAATAATCATGGACTATAATGTTGCATTGCAGCACCAAAGGAACAATATTCTTAAGATTATTTGTTTCCATATGAAAGAGTATAGCTGCCATGATTGCATTGGATGGGTTCAGTGATGTTTCTTGTCAATATATATAGATGTGCAGTATGAGTATTTTCACTTTTTGAATCAGTCTTGAATGTGGGTAATGATACTGATGGATAATGGGTATTGCCACTTGAGAGCATTTTTTCCATCTGTATATCGTTTAATACAGTGGACATATGTTGCCTTCTAGAGATGTTCAAGTCTGCAGTGTTAAAAGAGAGAGTACCTTATAGTCCGTCTTTCACCAATTAAATGCCTGTCGTTTGTAAGTAATGATTCTTTAAAAGAAAAAAAAAGAAACCCAAACGCAATTACCATTGCCCACCGTGAGAATGTGGTAGTATTTCTTACCTTCCTCATCTACTTCGTCTTCCTCATCTTCTTCGTCTTCCTCATCTTCTTCGTCTTCTAAACATATAGGAAGAATATTGTATTTCAAACCCGAACAAGATTCATTCGTATGTATTTAAATCAAGGAAGTAAATTGGTCTTGTTTATTATATATTTACCAGTACACAGTATCATATTTTAGAAATCTTTACATCTTGTCCTTCACTAGTAGAATTTCTGTGGCATGTAGGTAATAGAGGAAAAGCTAATGAAGGAACTTAAACTGGAAATAGAAGGTAGTATTTCTAACCGTCTTCCTCATCTTCATCTTCGTCTTCATCACGTTTTCTTCGTTTTTCATCTTCATCTAGAATAATCATGGACTATAATGTTGCATTGCAGCACCAAAGGAACAATATTCTTAAGATTATTTGTTTCCATATGAAAGAGTATAGCTGCCATGATAGCATTGCATGGGTTCAGTGATGTTTCTTGTCAATATATAAAGATGTGCAGTATGAGTATTTTCACTTTTTGAATCAGTCTTGAATGTGGGTAATGATACTGATGGATAATGGGTATTGCCACTTGAGAGCATTTTTTCCATCTGTATATCGTTTAATACAGTGGACATATGTTGCCTTCTAGAGATGTTCAAGTCTGCAGTGTTAAAAGAGAGAGTACCTTATAGTCCGTCTTTCACCAATTAAATGCCTGTCGTTTCTAAGTAATGATTCTTAAAAAAAGAAAAAAGAAACCCAAACGCAATTACTATTGCCCACCGTGAGAATGTGGTAGTATTTCTTACCTTCCTCATCTACTTCGTCTTCCTCATCTTCTTCGTCTTCCTCATCTTCTTCGTCTTCTAAACATATAGGAAGAATATTGTATTTCAAACCCGAACAAGATTCATTCGTATGTATTTAAATCAAGGAAGTAAATTGGTCTTGTTTATTATATATTTACCAGTACACAGTATCATATTTTAGAAATCTTTACATCTTGTCCTTCACTAGTAGAATTTCTGTGGCATGTAGGTAATAGAGGAAAAGCTAATGAAGGAACTTAAACTGGAAATAGAAGGTAGTATTTCTAACCGTCTTCCTCATCTTCATCTTCGTCTTCATCACGTTTTCTTCGTTTTTCATCTTCATCTAGAATAATCATGGACTATAATGTTGCATTGCAGCACCAAAGGAACAATATTCTTAAGATTATTTGTTTCCATATGAAAGAGTATAGCTGCCATGATAGCATTGCATGGGTTCAGTGATGTTTCTTGTCAATATATAAAGATGTGCAGTATGAGTATTTTCACTTTTTGAATCAGTCTTGAATGTGGGTAATGATACTGATGGATAATGGGTATTGCCACTTGAGAGCATTTTTTCCATCTGTATATCGTTTAATACAGTGGACATATGTTGCCTTCTAGAGATGTTCAAGTCTGCAGTGTTAAAAGAGAGAGTACCTTATAGTCCGTCTTTCACCAATTAAATGCCTGTCGTTTGTAAGTAATGATTCTTTAAAAAAAAAAGAAACCCAAACACAATTACTATTGCCCACCGTGAGAATGTGGTAGTATTTCTTACCTTCCTCATCTACTTCGTCCTCCTCATCTTCTTCGTCTTCCTCATCTTCTTCGTCTTCTAAACATATAGGAAGAATATTGTTTTTCAAACCCGGATAAGACTGATTAGTTTGTGTTTAAACCAAGGAAGTAAATTGGTCTTGTTTATTATATGTTTGCCAGTACACAGTATCATATTTTAGAAATCTATACATCTTGTCCTTCACTAGTAGAATTTCTGTGGCATGTAGGTAATAGAGGAAAAGCTAATGAAGGAACTTAAACTGGAAATAGAAGGTAGTATTTCTAACCGTCTTCCTCATCTTCATCTTCGTCATCATCACGTTTTCTTCGTTTTTCATCTTCATCTAGAATAATCATGGACTATAATGTTGCATTGCAGCACCAAAGGAACAATATTCTTAAGATTATTTGTTTCCATATGAAAGAGTATAGCTGCCATGATAGCATTGCATGGGTTCAGTGATGTTTCTTGTCAATATATAAAGATGTGCAGTATGAGTATTTTCACTTTTTGAATCAGTCTTGAATGTGGGTAATGATACTGATGGATAATGGGTATTGCCACTTGAGAGCATTTTTTCCATCTGTATATCGTTTAATACAGTGGACATATGTTGCCTTCTAGAGATGTTCAAGTCTGCAGTGTTAAAAGAGAGAGTACCTTATAGTCCGTCTTTCACCAATTAAATGCCTGTCGTTTCTAAGTAATGATTCTTAAAAAAAGAAAAAAGAAACCCAAACGCAATTACTATTGCCCACCGTGAGAATGTGGTAGTATTTCTTACCTTCCTCATCTACTTCGTCTTCCTCATCTTCTTCGTCTTCCTCATCTTCTTCGTCTTCTAAACATATAGGAAGAATATTGTATTTCAAACCCGAACAAGATTCATTCGTATGTATTTAAATCAAGGAAGTAAATTGGTCTTGTTTATTATATATTTACCAGTACACAGTATCATATTTTAGAAATCTTTACATCTTGTCCTTCACTAGTAGAATTTCTGTGGCATGTAGGTAATAGAGGAAAAGCTAATGAAGGAACTTAAACTGGAAATAGAAGGTAGTATTTCTAACCGTCTTCCTCATCTTCATCTTCGTCTTCATCACGTTTTCTTCGTTTTTCATCTTCATCTAGAATAATCATGGACAATAATGTTGCATTGCAGCACCAAAGGAACAATATTCTTAAGATTATTTGTTTCCATATGAAAGAGTATAGCTGCCATGATAGCATTGCATGGGTTCAGTGATGTTTCTTGTCAATATATAAAGATGTGCAGTATGAGTATTTTCACTTTTTGAATCAGTCTTGAATGTGGGTAATGATACTGATGGATAATGGGTATTGCCACTTGAGAGCATTTTTTCCATCTGTATATCGTTTAATACAGTGGACATATGTTGCCTTCTAGAGATGTTCAAGTCTGCAGTGTTAAAAGAGAGAGTACCTTATAGTCCGTCTTTCACCAATTAAATGCCTGTCGTTTGTAAGTAATGATTCTTTAAAAAAAAAGAAACCCAAACACAATTACTATTGCCCACCGTGAGAATGTGGTAGTATTTCTTACCTTCCTCATCTACTTCGTCCTCCTCATCTTCTTCGTCTTCCTCATCTTCTTCGTCTTCTAAACATATAGGAAGAATATTGTTTTTCAAACCCGGATAAGACTGATTAGTTTGTGTTTAAACCAAGGAAGTAAATTGGTCTTGTTTATTATATGTTTGCCAGTACACAGTATCATATTTTAGAAATCTATACATCTTGTCCTTCACTAGTAGAATTTCTGTGGCATGTAGGTAATAGAGGAAAAGCTAATGAAGGAACTTAAACTGGAAATAGAAGGTAGTATTTCTAACCGTCTTCCTCATCTTCATCTTCGTCATCATCACGTTTTCTTCGTTTTTCATCTTCATCTAGAATAATCATGGACTATAATGTTGCATTGCAGCACCAAAGGAACAATATTCTTAAGATTATTTGTTTCCATATGAAAGAGTATAGCTGCCATGATAGCATTGCATGGGTTCAGTGATGTTTCTTGTCAATATATATAGATGTGCAGTATGAGTATTTTCACTTTTTGAATCAGTCTTGAATGTGGGTAATGATACTGATGGATAATGGGTATTGCCACTTGAGAGCATTTTTTCCATCTGTATATCGTTTAATACAGTGGACATATGTTGCCTTCTAGAGATGTTCAAGTCTGCAGTGTTAAATGAGAGAGTACCTTATAGTCCGTCTTTCACCAATTAAATGCCTGTCGTTTGTAAGTAATGATTCTTTAAAAGAAAAAAAAAGAAACCCAAACGCAATTACTATTGCCCACCGTGAGAATGTGGTAGTATTTCTTACCTTCCTCATCTACTTCGTCTTCCTCATCTTCTTCGTCTTCCTCATCTTCTTCGTCTTCTAAACATATAGGAAGAATATTGTATTTCAAACCCGAACAAGATTCATTGCAGCACCAAAGGAACAATATTCTTAAGATTATTTGTTTCCATATGAAAGAGTATAGCTGCCATGATAGCATTGCATGGGTTCAGTGATGTTTCTTGTCAATATATAAAGATGTGCAGTATGAGTATTTTCACTTTTTGAATCAGTCTTGAATGTGGGTAATGATACTGATGGATAATGGGTATTGCCACTTGAGAGCATTTTTTCCATCTGTATATCGTTTAATACAGTGGACATATGTTGCCTTCTAGAGATGTTCAAGTCTGCAGTGTTAAAAGAGAGAGTACCTTATAGTCCGTCTTTCACCAATTAAATGCCTGTCGTTTCTAAGTAATGATTCTTAAAAAAAGAAAAAAGAAACCCAAACGCAATTACTATTGCCCACCGTGAGAATGTGGTAGTATTTCTTACCTTCCTCATCTACTTCGTCTTCCTCATCTTCTTCGTCTTCCTCATCTTCTTCGTCTTCTAAACATATAGGAAGAATATTGTATTTCAAACCCGAACAAGATTCATTCGTATGTATTTAAATCAAGGAAGTAAATTGGTCTTGTTTATTATATATTTACCAGTACACAGTATCATATTTTAGAAATCTTTACATCTTGTCCTTCACTAGTAGAATTTCTGTGGCATGTAGGTAATAGAGGAAAAGCTAATGAAGGAACTTAAACTGGAAATAGAAGGTAGTATTTCTAACCGTCTTCCTCATCTTCATCTTCGTCTTCATCACGTTTTCTTCGTTTTTCATCTTCATCTAGAATAATCATGGACAATAATGTTGCATTGCAGCACCAAAGGAACAATATTCTTAAGATTATTTGTTTCCATATGAAAGAGTATAGCTGCCATGATAGCATTGCATGGGTTCAGTGATGTTTCTTGTCAATATATAAAGATGTGCAGTATGAGTATTTTCACTTTTTGAATCAGTCTTGAATGTGGGTAATGATACTGATGGATAATGGGTATTGCCACTTGAGAGCATTTTTTCCATCTGTATATCGTTTAATACAGTGGACATATGTTGCCTTCTAGAGATGTTCAAGTCTGCAGTGTTAAAAGAGAGAGTACCTTATAGTCCGTCTTTCACCAATTAAATGCCTGTCGTTTGTAAGTAATGATTCTTTAAAAAAAAAGAAACCCAAACACAATTACTATTGCCCACCGTGAGAATGTGGTAGTATTTCTTACCTTCCTCATCTACTTCGTCCTCCTCATCTTCTTCGTCTTCCTCATCTTCTTCGTCTTCTAAACATATAGGAAGAATATTGTTTTTCAAACCCGGATAAGACTGATTAGTTTGTGTTTAAACCAAGGAAGTAAATTGGTCTTGTTTATTATATGTTTGCCAGTACACAGTATCATATTTTAGAAATCTATACATCTTGTCCTTCACTAGTAGAATTTCTGTGGCATGTAGGTAATAGAGGAAAAGCTAATGAAGGAACTTAAACTGGAAATAGAAGGTAGTATTTCTAACCGTCTTCCTCATCTTCATCTTCGTCATCATCACGTTTTCTTCGTTTTTCATCTTCATCTAGAATAATCATGGACTATAATGTTGCATTGCAGCACCAAAGGAACAATATTCTTAAGATTATTTGTTTCCATATGAAAGAGTATAGCTGCCATGATAGCATTGCATGGGTTCAGTGATGTTTCTTGTCAATATATATAGATGTGCAGTATGAGTATTTTCACTTTTTGAATCAGTCTTGAATGTGGGTAATGATACTGATGGATAATGGGTATTGCCACTTGAGAGCATTTTTTCCATCTGTATATCGTTTAATACAGTGGACATATGTTGCCTTCTAGAGATGTTCAAGTCTGCAGTGTTAAATGAGAGAGTACCTTATAGTCCGTCTTTCACCAATTAAATGCCTGTCGTTTGTAAGTAATGATTCTTTAAAAGAAAAAAAAAGAAACCCAAACGCAATTACTATTGCCCACCGTGAGAATGTGGTAGTATTTCTTACCTTCCTCATCTACTTCGTCTTCCTCATCTTCCTCGTCTTCCTCATCTTCTTCGTCTTCTAAACATATAGGAAGAATATTGTATTTCAAACCCGAACAAGATTCATTCGTATGTATTTAAATCAAGGAAGTAAATTGGTCTTGTTTATTATATATTTACCAGTACACAGTATCATATTTTAGAAATCTTTACATCTTGTCCTTCACTAGTAGAATTTCTGTGGCATGTAGGTAATAGAGGAAAAGCTAATGAAGGAACTTAAACTGGAAATAGAAGGTAGTATTTCTAACCGTCTTCCTCATCTTCATCTTCGTCTTCATCACGTTTTCTTCGTTTTTCATCTTCATCTAGAATAATCATGGACTATAATGTTGCATTGCAGCACCAAAGGAACAATATTCTTAAGATTATTTGTTTCCATATGAAAGAGTATAGCTGCCATGATAGCATTGCATGGGTTCAGTGATGTTTCTTGTCAATATATAAAGATGTGCAGTATGAGTATTTTCACTTTTTGAATCAGTCTTGAATGTGGGTAATGATACTGATGGATAATGGGTATTGCCACTTGAGAGCATTTTTTCCATCTGTATATCGTTTAATACAGTGGACATATGTTGCCTTCTAGAGATGTTCAAGTCTGCAGTGTTAAAAGAGAGAGTACCTTATAGTCCGTCTTTCACCAATTAAATGCCTGTCGTTTGTAAGTAATGATTCTTTAAAAAAAAAAGAAACCCAAACACAATTACTATTGCCCACCGTGAGAATGTGGTAGTATTTCTTACCTTCCTCATCTACTTCGTCCTCCTCATCTTCTTCGTCTTCCTCATCTTCTTCGTCTTCTAAACATATAGGAAGAATATTGTTTTTCAAACCCGGATAAGACTGATTAGTTTGTGTTTAAACCAAGGAAGTAAATTGGTCTTGTTTATTATATGTTTGCCAGTACACAGTATCATATTTTAGAAATCTATACATCTTGTCCTTCACTAGTAGAATTTCTGTGGCATGTAGGTAATAGAGGAAAAGCTAATGAAGGAACTTAAACTGGAAATAGAAGGTAGTATTTCTAACCGTCTTCCTCATCTTCATCTTCGTCATCATCACGTTTTCTTCGTTTTTCATCTTCATCTAGAATAATCATGGACTATAATGTTGCATTGCAGCACCAAAGGAACAATATTCTTAAGATTATTTGTTTCCATATGAAAGAGTATAGCTGCCATGATAGCATTGCATGGGTTCAGTGATGTTTCTTGTCAATATATATAGATGTGCAGTATGAGTATTTTCACTTTTTGAATCAGTCTTGAATGTGGGTAATGATACTGATGGATAATGGGTATTGCCACTTGAGAGCATTTTTTCCATCTGTATATCGTTTAATACAGTGGACATATGTTGCCTTCTAGAGATGTTCAAGTCTGCAGTGTTAAATGAGAGAGTACCTTATAGTCCGTCTTTCACCAATTAAATGCCTGTCGTTTGTAAGTAATGATTCTTTAAAAGAAAAAAAAAGAAACCCAAACGCAATTACTATTGCCCACCGTGAGAATGTGGTAGTATTTCTTACCTTCCTCATCTACTTCGTCTTCCTCATCTTCTTCGTCTTCCTCATCTTCTTCGTCTTCTAAACATATAGGAAGAATATTGTATTTCAAACCCGAACAAGATTCATTCGTATGTATTTAAATCAAGGAAGTAAATTGGTCTTGTTTATTATATATTTACCAGTACACAGTATCATATTTTAGAAATCTTTACATCTTGTCCTTCACTAGTAGAATTTCTGTGGCATGTAGGTAATAGAGGAAAAGCTAATGAAGGAACTTAAACTGGAAATAGAAGGTAGTATTTCTAACCGTCTTCCTCATCTTCATCTTCGTCTTCATCACGTTTTCTTCGTTTTTCATCTTCATCTAGAATAATCATGGACTATAATGTTGCATTGCAGCAGCAAAGGAACAATATTCTTAAGATTATTTGTTTCCATATGAAAGAGTATAGCTGCCATGATAGCATTGCATGGGTTCAGTGATGTTTCTTGTCAATATATAAAGATGTGCAGTATGAGTATTTTCACTTTTTGAATCAGTCTTGAATGTGGGTAATGATACTGATGGATAATGGGTATTGCCACTTGAGAGCATTTTTTCCATCTGTATATCGTTTAATACAGTGGACATATGTTGCCTTCTAGAGATGTTCAAGTCTGCAGTGTTAAAAGAGAGAGTACCTTATAGTCCGTCTTTCACCAATTAAATGCCTGTCGTTTGTAAGTAATGATTCTTTAAAAAAAAAAGAAACCCAAACACAATTACTATTGCCCACCGTGAGAATGTGGTAGTATTTCTTACCTTCCTCATCTACTTCGTCCTCCTCATCTTCTTCGTCTTCCTCATCTTCTTCGTCTTCTAAACATATAGGAAGAATATTGTTTTTCAAACCCGGATAAGACTGATTAGTTTGTGTTTAAACCAAGGAAGTAAATTGGTCTTGTTTATTATATGTTTGCCAGTACACAGTATCATATTTTAGAAATCTATACATCTTGTCCTTCACTAGTAGAATTTCTGTGGCATGTAGGTAATAGAGGAAAAGCTAATGAAGGAACTTAAACTGGAAATAGAAGGTAGTATTTCTAACCGTCTTCCTCATCTTCATCTTCGTCATCATCACGTTTTCTTCGTTTTTCATCTTCATCTAGAATAATCATGGACTATAATGTTGCATTGCAGCACCAAAGGAACAATATTCTTAAGATTATTTGTTTCCATATGAAAGAGTAGAGCTGCCATGATAGCATTGCATGGGTTCAGTGATGTTTCTTGTCAATATATAAAGATGTGCAGTATGAGTATTTTCACTTTTTGAATCAGTCTTGAATGTGGGTAATGATACTGATGGATAATGGGTATTGCCACTTGAGAGCATTTTTTCCATCTGTATATCGTTTAATACAGTGGACATATGTTGCCTTCTAGAGATGTTCAAGTCTGCAGTGTTAAATGAGAGAGTACCTTATAGTCCGTCTTTCACCAATTAAATGCCTGTCGTTTCTAAGTAATGATTCTTAAAAAAAGAAAAAAGAAACCCAAACGCAATTACTATTGCCCACCGTGAGAATGTGGTAGTATTTCTTACCTTCCTCATCTACTTCGTCTTCCTCATCTTCTTCGTCTTCCTCATCTTCTTCGTCTTCTAAACATATAGGAAGAATATTGTATTTCAAACCCGAACAAGATTCATTCGTATGTATTTAAATCAAGGAAGTAAATTGGTCTTGTTTATTATATATTTACCAGTACACAGTATCATATTTTAGAAATCTTTACATCTTGTCCTTCACTAGTAGAATTTCTGTGGCATGTAGGTAATAGAGGAAAAGCTAATGAAGGAACTTAAACTGGAAATAGAAGGTAGTATTTCTAACCGTCTTCCTCATCTTCATCTTCGTCTTCATCACGTTTTCTTCGTTTTTCATCTTCATCTAGAATAATCATGGACTATAATGTTGCATTGCAGCACCAAAGGAACAATATTCTTAAGATTATTTGTTTCCATATGAAAGAGTATAGCTGCCATGATTGCATTGGATGGGTTCAGTGATGTTTCTTGTCAATATATATAGATGTGCAGTATGAGTATTTTCACTTTTTGAATCAGTCTTGAATGTGGGTAATGATACTGATGGATAATGGGTATTGCCACTTGAGAGCATTTTTTCCATCTGTATATCGTTTAATACAGTGGACATATGTTGCCTTCTAGAGATGTTCAAGTCTGCAGTGTTAAATGAGAGAGTACCTTATAGTCCGTCTTTCACCAATTAAATGCCTGTCGTTTCTAAGTAATGATTCTTAAAAAAAGAAAAAAAAAGAAACCCAAACGCAATTACTATTGCCCACCGTGAGAATGTGGTAGTATTTCTTACCTTCCTCATCTACTTCGTCTTCCTCATCTTCTTCGTCTTCCTCATCTTCTTCGTCTTCTAAACATATAGGAAGAATATTGTATTTCAAACCCGAACAAGATTCATTCGTATGTATTTAAATCAAGGAAGTAAATTGGTCTTGTTTATTATATATTTACCAGTACACAGTATCATATTTTAGAAATCTTTACATCTTGTCCTTCACTAGTAGAATTTCTGTGGCATGTAGGTAATAGAGGAAAAGCTAATGAAGGAACTTAAACTGGAAATAGAAGGTAGTATTTCTAACCGTCTTCCTCATCTTCATCTTCGTCTTCATCACGTTTTCTTCGTTTTTCATCTTCATCTAGAATAATCATGGACTATAATGTTGCATTGCAGCAGCAAAGGAACAATATTCTTAAGATTATTTGTTTCCATATGAAAGAGTATAGCTGCCATGATAGCATTGCATGGGTTCAGTGATGTTTCTTGTCAATATATAAAGATGTGCAGTATGAGTATTTTCACTTTTTGAATCAGTCTTGAATGTGGGTAATGATACTGATGGATAATGGGTATTGCCACTTGAGAGCATTTTTTCCATCTGTATATCGTTTAATACAGTGGACATATGTTGCCTTCTAGAGATGTTCAAGTCTGCAGTGTTAAAAGAGAGAGTACCTTATAGTCCGTCTTTCACCAATTAAATGCCTGTCGTTTGTAAGTAATGATTCTTTAAAAAAAAAAGAAACCCAAACACAATTACTATTGCCCACCGTGAGAATGTGGTAGTATTTCTTACCTTCCTCATCTACTTCGTCCTCCTCATCTTCTTCGTCTTCCTCATCTTCTTCGTCTTCTAAACATATAGGAAGAATATTGTTTTTCAAACCCGGATAAGACTGATTAGTTTGTGTTTAAACCAAGGAAGTAAATTGGTCTTGTTTATTATATGTTTGCCAGTACACAGTATCATATTTTAGAAATCTATACATCTTGTCCTTCACTAGTAGAATTTCTGTGGCATGTAGGTAATAGAGGAAAAGCTAATGAAGGAACTTAAACTGGAAATAGAAGGTAGTATTTCTAACCGTCTTCCTCATCTTCATCTTCGTCATCATCACGTTTTCTTCGTTTTTCATCTTCATCTAGAATAATCATGGACTATAATGTTGCATTGCAGCACCAAAGGAACAATATTCTTAAGATTATTTGTTTCCATATGAAAGAGTAGAGCTGCCATGATAGCATTGCATGGGTTCAGTGATGTTTCTTGTCAATATATAAAGATGTGCAGTATGAGTATTTTCACTTTTTGAATCAGTCTTGAATGTGGGTAATGATACTGATGGATAATGGGTATTGCCACTTGAGAGCATTTTTTCCATCTGTATATCGTTTAATACAGTGGACATATGTTGCCTTCTAGAGATGTTCAAGTCTGCAGTGTTAAATGAGAGAGTACCTTATAGTCCGTCTTTCACCAATTAAATGCCTGTCGTTTCTAAGTAATGATTCTTAAAAAAAGAAAAAAGAAACCCAAACGCAATTACTATTGCCCACCGTGAGAATGTGGTAGTATTTCTTACCTTCCTCATCTACTTCGTCTTCCTCATCTTCTTCGTCTTCCTCATCTTCTTCGTCTTCTAAACATATAGGAAGAATATTGTATTTCAAACCCGAACAAGATTCATTCGTATGTATTTAAATCAAGGAAGTAAATTGGTCTTGTTTATTATATATTTATCAGTACACAGTATCATATTTTAGAAATCTTTACATCTTGTCCTTCACTAGTAGAATTTCTGTGGCATGTAGGTAATAGAGGAAAAGCTAATGAAGGAACTTAAACTGGAAATAGAAGGTAGTATTTCTAACCGTCTTCCTCATCTTCATCTTCGTCTTCATCACGTTTTCTTCGTTTTTCATCTTCATCTAGAATAATCATGGACTATAATGTTGCATTGCAGCACCAAAGGAACAATATTCTTAAGATTATTTGTTTCCATATGAAAGAGTATAGCTGCCATGATTGCATTGGATGGGTTCAGTGATGTTTCTTGTCAATATATATAGATGTGCAGTATGAGTATTTTCACTTTTTGAATCAGTCTTGAATGTGGGTAATGATACTGATGGATAATGGGTATTGCCACTTGAGAGCATTTTTTCCATCTGTATATCGTTTAATACAGTGGACATATGTTGCCTTCTAGAGATGTTCAAGTCTGCAGTGTTAAATGAGAGAGTACCTTATAGTCCGTCTTTCACCAATTAAATGCCTGTCGTTTCTAAGTAATGATTCTTAAAAAAAGAAAAAAGAAACCCAAACGCAATTACTATTGCCCACCGTGAGAATGTGGTAGTATTTCTTACCTTCCTCATCTACTTCGTCTTCCTCATCTTCTTCGTCTTCCTCATCTTCTTCGTCTTCTAAACATATAGGAAGAATATTGTATTTCAAACCCGAACAAGATTCATTCGTATGTATTTAAATCAAGGAAGTAAATTGGTCTTGTTTATTATATATTTACCAGTACACAGTATCATATTTTAGAAATCTTTACATCTTGTCCTTCACTAGTAGAATTTCTGTGGCATGTAGGTAATAGAGGAAAAGCTAATGAAGGAACTTAAACTGGAAATAGAAGGTAGTATTTCTAACCGTCTTCCTCATCTTCATCTTCGTCTTCATCACGTTTTCTTCGTTTTTCATCTTCATCTAGAATAATCATGGACTATAATGTTGCATTGCAGCACCAAAGGAACAATATTCTTAAGATTATTTGTTTCCATATGAAAGAGTATAGCTGCCATGATAGCACTGCATGGGTTCAGTGATGTTTCTTGTCAATATATAAAGATGTGCAGTATGAGTATTTTCACTTTTTGAATCAGTCTTGAATGTGGGTAATGATACTGATGGATAATGGGTATTGCCACTTGAGAGCATTTTTTCCATCTGTATATCGTTTAATACAGTGGACATATGTTGCCTTCTAGAGATGTTCAAGTCTGCAGTGTTAAAAGAGAGAGTACCTTATAGTCCGTCTTTCACCAATTAAATGCCTGTCGTTTGTAAGTAATGATTCTTTAAAAAAAAAAGAAACCCAAACACAATTACCATTGCCCACCGTGAGAATGTGGTAGTATTTCTTACCTTCCTCATCTACTTCGTCCTCCTCATCTTCTTCGTCTTCCTCATCTTCTTCGTCTTCTAAACATATAGGAAGAATATTGTTTTTCAAACCCGGATAAGACTGATTAGTTTGTGTTTAAACCAAGGAAGTAAATTGGTCTTGTTTATTATATGTTTGCCAGTACACAGTATCATATTTTAGAAATCTATACATCTTGTCCTTCACTAGTAGAATTTCTGTGGCATGTAGGTAATAGAGGAAAAGCTAATGAAGGAACTTAAACTGGAAATAGAAGGTAGTATTTCTAACCGTCTTCCTCATCTTCATCTTCGTCATCATCACGTTTTCTTCGTTTTTCATCTTCATCTAGAATAATCATGGACTATAATGTTGCATTGCAGCACCAAAGGAACAATATTCTTAAGATTATTTGTTTCCATATGAAAGAGTATAGCTGCCATGATAGCATTGCATGGGTTCAGTGATGTTTCTTGTCAATATATATAGATGTGCAGTATGAGTATTTTCACTTTTTGAATCAGTCTTGAATGTGGGTAATGATACTGATGGATAATGGGTATTGCCACTTGAGAGCATTTTTTCCATCTGTATATCGTTTAATACAGTGGACATATGTTGCCTTCTAGAGATGTTCAAGTCTGCAGTGTTAAATGAGAGAGTACCTTATAGTCCGTCTTTCACCAATTAAATGCCTGTCGTTTGTAAGTAATGATTCTTTAAAAGAAAAAAAAAGAAACCCAAACGCAATTACTATTGCCCACCGTGAGAATGTGGTAGTATTTCTTACCTTCCTCATCTACTTCGTCTTCCTCATCTTCTTCGTCTTCCTCATCTTCTTCGTCTTCTAAACATATAGGAAGAATATTGTATTTCAAACCCGAACAAGATTCATTCGTATGTATTTAAATCAAGGAAGTAAATTGGTCTTGTTTATTATATATTTACAAGTACACAGTATCATATTTTAGAAATCTTTACATCTTGTCCTTCACTAGTAGAATTTCTGTGGCATGTAGGTAATAGAGGAAAAGCTAATGAAGGAACTTAAACTGGAAATAGAAGGTAGTATTTCTAACCGTCTTCCTCATCTTCATCTTCGTCTTCATCACGTTTTCTTCGTTTTTCATCTTCATCTAGAATAATCATGGACTATAATGTTGCATTGCAGCAGCAAAGGAACAATATTCTTAAGATTATTTGTTTCCATATGAAAGAGTATAGCTGCCATGATAGCATTGCATGGGTTCAGTGATGTTTCTTGTCAATATATAAAGATGTGCAGTATGAGTATTTTCACTTTTTGAATCAGTCTTGAATGTGGGTAATGATACTGATGGATAATGGGTATTGCCACTTGAGAGCATTTTTTCCATCTGTATATCGTTTAATACAGTGGACATATGTTGCCTTCTAGAGATGTTCAAGTCTGCAGTGTTGAAAGAGAGAGTACCTTATAGTCCGTCTTTCACCAATTAAATGCCTGTCGTTTGTAAGTAATGATTCTTTAAAAAAAAAAGAAACCCAAACACAATTACTATTGCCCACCGTGAGAATGTGGTAGTATTTCTTACCTTCCTCATCTACTTCGTCCTCCTCATCTTCTTCGTCTTCCTCATCTTCTTCGTCTTCTAAACATATAGGAAGAATATTGTTTTTCAAACCCGGATAAGACTGATTAGTTTGTGTTTAAACCAAGGAAGTAAATTGGTCTTGTTTATTATATGTTTGCCAGTACACAGTATCATATTTTAGAAATCTATACATCTTGTCCTTCACTAGTAGAATTTCTGTGGCATGTAGGTAATAGAGGAAAAGCTAATGAAGGAACTTAAACTGGAAATAGAAGGTAGTATTTCTAACCGTCTTCCTCATCTTCATCTTCGTCATCATCACGTTTTCTTCGTTTTTCATCTTCATCTAGAATAATCATGGACTATAATGTTGCATTGCAGCACCAAAGGAACAATATTCTTAAGATTATTTGTTTCCATATGAAAGAGTAGAGCTGCCATGATAGCATTGCATGGGTTCAGTGATGTTTCTTGTCAATATATATAGATGTGCAGTATGAGTATTTTCACTTTTTGAATCAGTCTTGAATGTGGGTAATGATACTGATGGATAATGGGTATTGCCACTTGAGAGCATTTTTTCCATCTGTATATCGTTTAATACAGTGGACATATGTTGCCTTCTAGAGATGTTCAAGTCTGCAGTGTTAAATGAGAGAGTACCTTATAGTCCGTCTTTCACCAATTAAATGCCTGTCGTTTGTAAGTAATGATTCTTTAAAAGAAAAAAAAAAGAAACCCAAACGCAATTACTATTGCCCACCGTGAGAATGTGGTAGTATTTCTTACCTTCCTCATCTACTTCGTCTTCCTCATCTTCTTCGTCTTCCTCATCTTCTTCGTCTTCTAAACATATAGGAAGAATATTGTATTTCAAACCCGAACAAGATTCATTCGTATGTATTTAAATCAAGGAAGTAAATTGGTCTTGTTTATTATATATTTACCAGTACACAGTATCATATTTTAGAAATCTTTACATCTTGTCCTTCACTAGTAGAATTTCTGTGGCATGTAGGTAATAGAGGAAAAACTAATGAAGGAACTTAAACTGGAAATAGAAGGTAGTATTTCTAACCGTCTTCCTCATCTTCATCTTCGTCTTCATCACGTTTTCTTCGTTTTTCATCTTCATCTAGAATAATCATGGACTATAATGTTGCATTGCAGCACCAAAGGAACAATATTCTTAAGATTATTTGTTTCCATATGAAAGAGTATAGCTGCCATGATTGCATTGGATGGGTTCAGTGATGTTTCTTGTCAATATATAAAGATGTGCAGTATGAGTATTTTCACTTTTTGAATCAGTCTTGAATGTGGGTAATGATACTGATGGATAATGGGTATTGCCACTTGAGAGCATTTTTTCCATCTGTATATCGTTTAATACAGTGGACATATGTTGCCTTCTAGAGATGTTCAAGTCTGCAGTGTTAAATGAGAGAGTACCTTATAGTCCGTCTTTCACCAATTAAATGCCTGTCGTTTGTAAGTAATGATTCTTTAAAAGAAAAAAAAAGAAACCCAAACGCAATTACTATTGCCCACCGTGAGAATGTGGTAGTATTTCTTACTTTCCTCATCTACTTCGTCTTCCTCATCTTCTTCGTCTTCCTCATCGTCTTCGTCTTCTAAACATATAGGAAGAATATTGTATTTCAAACCCGAACAAGATTCATTCGTATGTATTTAAATCAAGGAAGTAAATTGGTCTTGTTTATTATATATTTACCAGTACACAGTATCATATTTTAGAAATCTTTACATCTTGTCCTTCACGAGTAGAATTTCTGTGGCATGTAGGTAATAGAGGAAAAGCTAATGAAGGAACTTAAACTGGAAATAGAAGGTAGTATTTCTAACCGTCTTCCTCATCTTCATCTTCGTCATCATCACGTTTTCTTCGTTTTTCATCTTCATCTAGAATAATCATGGACTATAATGTTGCATTGCAGCAGCAAAGGAACAATATTCTTAAGATTATTTGTTTCCATATGAAAGAGTATAGCTGCCATGATAGCATTGCATGGGTTCAGTGATGTTTCTTGTCAATATATAAAGATGTGCAGTATGAGTATTTTCACTTTTTGAATCAGTCTTGAATGTGGGTAATGATACTGATGGATAATGGGTATTGCCACTTGAGAGCATTTTTTCCATCTGTATATCGTTTAATACAGTGGACATATGTTGCCTTCTAGAGATGTTCAAGTCTGCAGTGTTGAAAGAGAGAGTACCTTATAGTCCGTCTTTCACCAATTAAATGCCTGTCGTTTGTAAGTAATGATTCTTTAAAAAAAAAAGAAACCCAAACACAATTACTATTGCCCACCGTGAGAATGTGGTAGTATTTCTTACCTTCCTCATCTACTTCGTCCTCCTCATCTTCTTCGTCTTCCTCATCTTCTTCGTCTTCTAAACATATAGGAAGAATATTGTATTTCAAACCCGAACAAGATTCATTCGTATGTATTTAAATCAAGGAAGTAAATTGGTCTTGTTTATTATATATTTACCAGTACACAGTATCATATTTTAGAAATCTTTACATCTTGTCCTTCACTAGTAGAATTTCTGTGGCATGTAGGTAATAGAGGAAAAGCTAATGAAGGAACTTAAACTGGAAATAGAAGGTAGTATTTCTAACCGTCTTCCTCATCTTCATCTTCGTCTTCATCACGTTTTCTTCGTTTTTCATCTTCATCTAGAATAATCATGGACTATAATGTTGCATTGCAGCACCAAAGGAACAATATTCTTAAGATTATTTGTTTCCATATGAAAGAGTATAGCTGCCATGATAGCATTGCATGGGTTCAGTGATGTTTCTTGTCAATATATAAAGATGTGCAGTATGAGTATTTTCACTTTTTGAATCAGTCTTGAATGTGGGTAATGATACTGATGGATAATGGGTATTGCCACTTGAGAGCATTTTTTCCATCTGTATATCGTTTAATACAGTGGACATATGTTGCCTTCTAGAGATGTTCAAGTCTGCAGTGTTAAATGAGAGAGTACCTTATAGTCCGTCTTTCACCAATTAAATGCCTGTCGTTTGTAAGTAATGATTCTTTAAAAGAAAAAAAAAAGAAACCCAAACGCAATTACTATTGCCCACCGTGAGAATGTGGTAGTATTTCTTACCGTCCTCATCTACTTCGTCTTCCTCATCTTCTTCGTCTTCCTCATCTTCTTCGTCTTCTAAACATATAGGAAGAATATTGTATTTCAAACCCGAACAAGATTCATTCGTATGTATTTAAATCAAGGAAGTAAATTGGTCTTGTTTATTATATATTTACCAGTACACAGTATCATATTTTAGAAATCTTTACATCTTGTCCTTCACTAGTAGAATTTCTGTGGAATGTAGGTAATAGAGGAAAAGCTAATGAAGGAACTTAAACTGGAAATAGAAGGTAGTATTTCTAACCGTCTTCCTCATCTTCATCTTCGTCTTCATCACGTTTTCTTCGTTTTTCATCTTCATCTAGAATAATCATGGACTATAATGTTGCATTGCAGCACCAAAGGAACAATATTCTTAAGATTATTTGTTTCCATATGAAGGAGTATAGCTGCCATGATAGCATTGCATGGGTTCAGTGATGTTTCTTGTCAATATATATAGATGTGCAGTATGAGTATTTTCACTTTTTGAATCAGTCTTGAATGTGGGTAATGATACTGATGGATAATGGGTATTGCCACTTGAGAGCATTTTTTCCATCTGTATATCGTTTAATACAGTGGACATATGTTGCCTTCTAGAGATGTTCAAGTCTGCAGTGTTAAAAGAGAGAGTACCTTATAGTCCGTCTTTCACCAATTAAATGCCTGTCGTTTGTAAGTAATGATTCTTTAAAAAAAAAAGAAACCCAAACACAATTACTATTGCCCACCGTGAGAATGTGGTAGTATTTCTTACCTTCCTCATCTACTTCGTCCTCCTCATCTTCTTCGTCTTCCTCATCTTCTTCGTCTTCTAAACATATAGGAAGAATATTGTTTTTCAAACCCGTATAAGACTGATTAGTTTGTGTTTAAACCAAGGAAGTAAATTGGTCTTGTTTATTATATGTTTGCCAGTACACAGTATCATATTTTAGAAATCTTTACATCTTGTCCTTCACTAGTAGAATTTCTGTGGCATGTAGGTAATAGAGGAAAAGCTAATGAAGGAACTTAAACTGGAAATAGAAGGTAGTATTTCTAACCGTCTTCCTCATCTTCATCTTCGTCTTCATCACGTTTTCTTCGTTTTTCATCTTCATCTAGAATAATCATGGACTATAATGTTGCATTGCAGCACCAAAGGAACAATATTCTTAAGATTATTTGTTTCCATATGAAAGAGTAGAGCTGCCATGATAGCATTGGATGAGTTCAGTGATGTTTCTTGTCAATATATATAGATGTGCAGTATGAGTATTTTCACTTTTTGAATCAGTCTTGAATGTGGGTAATGATACTGATGGATAATGGGTATTGCCACTTGAGAGCATTTTTTCCATCTGTATATCGTTTAATACAGTGGACATATGTTGCCTTCTAGAGATGTTCAAGTCTGCAGTGTTAAATGAGAGAGTACCTTATAGTCCGTCTTTCACCAATTAAATGCCTGTCGTTTGTAAGTAATGATTCTTTAAAAGAAAAAAAAAAAGAAACCCAAACGCAATTACTATTGCCCACCGTGAGAATGTGGTAGTATTTCTTACCTTCCTCATCTACTTCGTCTTCCTCATCTTCTTCGTCTTCCTCATCTTCTTCGTCTTCTAAACATATAGGAAGAATATTGTATTTCAAACCCGAACAAGATTCATTCGTATGTATTTAAATCAAGGAAGTAAATTGGTCTTGTTTATTATTTATTTACCAGTACACAGTATCATATTTTAGAAATCTTTACATCTTGTCCTTCACTAGTAGAATTTCTGTGGCATGTAGGTAATAGAGGAAAAGCTAATGAAGGAACTTAAACTGGAAATAGAAGGTAGTATTTCTAACCGTCTTCCTCATCTTCATCTTCGTCTTCATCACGTTTTCTTCGTTTTTCATCTTCATCTAGAATAATCATGGACTATAATGTTGCATTGCAGCAGCAAAGGAACAATATTCTTAAGATTATTTGTTTCCATATGAAAGTGTATAGCTGCCATGATAGCATTGCATGGGTTCAGTGATGTTTCTTGTCAATATATATAGATGTGCAGTATGAGTATTTTCACTTTTTGAATCAGTCTTGAATGTGGGTAATGATACTGATGGATAATGGGTATTGCCACTTGAGAGCATTTTTTCCATCTGTATATCGTTTAATACAGTGGACATATGTTGCCTTCTAGAGATGTTCAAGTCTGCAGTGTTAAAAGAGAGAGTACCTTATAGTCCGTCTTTCACCAATTAAATGCCTGTCGTTTGTAAGTAATGATTCTTTAAAAAAAAATGAAACCCAAACACAATTACTATTGCCCACCGTGAGAATGTGGTAGTATTTCTTACCTTCCTCATCTACTTCGTCTTCCTCATCTTCTTCGTCTTCCTCATCTTCTTCGTCTTCTAAACATATAGGAAGAATATTGTATTTCAAACCCGGATAAGACTGATTAGTTTGTGTTTAAATCAAGGAAGTAAATTGGTCTTGTTTATTATATATTTACCAGTACACAGTATCATATTTTAGAAATCTATACATCTTGTCCTTCACTAGTAGAATTTCTGTGGCATGTAGGTAATAGAGGAAAAGCTAATGAAGGAACTTAAACTGGAAATAGAAGGTAGTATTTCTAACCGTCTTCCTCATCTTCATCTTCGTCTTCATCACGTTTTCTTCGTTTTTCATCTTCATCTAGAATAATCATGGACTATAATGTTGCATTGCAGCACCAAAGGAACAATATTCTTAAGATTATTTGTTTCCATATGAAAGAGTATAGCTGCCATGATTGCATTGGATGGGTTCAGTGATGTTTCTTGTCAATATATAAAGATGTGCAGTATGAGTATTTTCACTTTTTGAATCAGTCTTGAATGTGGGTAATGATACTGATGGATAATGGGTATTGCCACTTGAGAGCATTTTTTCCATCTGTATATCGTTTAATACAGTGGACATATGTTGCCTTCTAGAGATGTTCAAGTCTGCAGTGTTAAATGAGAGAGTACCTTATAGTCCGTCTTTCACCAATTAAATGCCTGTCGTTTCTAAGTAATGATTCTTAAAAAAAGAAAAAAGAAACCCAAACGCAATTACTATTGCCCACCGTGAGAATGTGGTAGTATTTCTTACCTTCCTCATCTACTTCGTCTTCCTCATCTTCTTCGTCTTCCTCATCTTCTTCGTCTTCTAAACATATAGGAAGAATATTGTATTTCAAACCCGAACAAGATTCATTCGTATGTATTTAAATCAAGGAAGTAAATTGGTCTTGTTTATTATATATTTACCAGTACACAGTATCATATTTTAGAAATCTTTACATCTTGTCCTTCACTAGTAGAATTTCTGTGGCATGTAGGTAATAGAGGAAAAGCTAATGAAGGAACTTAAACTGGAAATAGAAGGTAGTATTTCTAACCGTCTTCCTCATCTTCATCTTCGTCATCATCACGTTTTCTTCGTTTTTCATCTTCATCTAGAATAATCATGGACTATAATGTTGCATTGCAGCACCAAAGGAACAATATTCTTAAGATTATTTGTTTCCATATGAAAGAGTATAGCTGCCATGATAGCATTGGATGAGTTCAGTGATGTTTCTTGTCAATATATATAGATGTGCAGTATGAGTATTTTCACTTTTTGAATCAGTCTTGAATGTGGGTAATGATACTGATGGATAATGGGTATTGCCACTTGAGAGCATTTTTTCCATCTGTATATCGTTTAATACAGTGGACATATGTTGCCTTCTAGAGATGTTCAAGTCTGCAGTGTTAAATGAGAGAGTACCTTATAGTCCGTCTTTCACCAATTAAATGCCTGTCGTTTGTAAGTAATGATTTTTTAAAAGAAAAAAAAAAGAAACCCAAACGCAATTACTATTGCCCACCGTGAGAATGTGGTAGTATTTCTTACCTTCCTCATCTACTTCGTCTTCCTCATCTTCTTCGTCTTCCTCATCTTCTTCGTCTTCTAAACATATAGGAAGAATATTGTATTTCAAACCCGAACAAGATTCATTCGTATGTATTTAAATCAAGGAAGTAAATTGGTCTTGTTTATTATATATTTACCAGTACACAGTATCATATTTTAGAAATCTTTACATCTTGTCCTTCACTAGTAGAATTTCTGTGGCATGTAGGTAATAGAGGAAAAGCTAATGAAGGAACTTAAACTGGAAATAGAAGGTAGTATTTCTAACCGTCTTCCTCATCTTCATCTTCGTCATCATCACGTTTTCTTCGTTTTTCATCTTCATCTAGAATAATCATGGACTATAATGTTGCATTGCAGCAGCAAAGGAACAATATTCTTAAGATTATTTGTTTCCATATGAAAGAGTATAGCTGCCATGATAGCATTGGATGAGTTCAGTGATGTTTCTTGTCAATATATATAGATGTGCAGTATGAGTATTTTCACTTTTTGAATCAGTCTTGAATGTGGGTAATGATACTGATGGATAATGGGTATTGCCACTTGAGAGCATTTTTTCCATCTGTATATCGTTTAATACAGTGGACATATGTTGCCTTCTAGAGATGTTCAAGTCTGCAGTGTTAAAAGAGAGAGTACCTTATAGTCCGTCTTTCACCAATTAAATGCCTGTCGTTTGTAAGTAATGATTCTTTAAAAGAAAAAAAAAAGAAACCCAAACGCAATTACTATTGCCCACCGTGAGAATGTGGTAGTATTTCTTACCTTCCTCATCTACTTCGTCTTCCTCATCTTCTTCGTCTTCCTCATCTTCTTCGTCTTCTAAACATATAGGAAGAATATTGTATTTCAAACCCGAACAAGATTCATTCGTATGTATTTAAATCAAGGAAGTAAATTGGTCTTGTTTACTATATATTTACCAGTACACAGTATCATATTTTAGAAATCTTTACATCTTGTCCTTCACTAGTAGAATTTCTGTGGCATGTAGGTAATAGAGGAAAAGCTAATGAAGGAACTTAAACTGGAAATAGAAGGTAGTATTTCTAACCGTCTTCCTCATCTTCATCTTCGTCTTCATCACGTTTTCTTCGTTTTTCATCTTCATCTAGAATAATCATGGACTATAATGTTGCATTGCAGCACCAAAGGAACAATATTCTTAAGATTATTTGTTTCCATATGAAAGAGTAGAGCTGCCATGATAGCATTGCATGGGTTCAGTGATGCTTCTTGTCAATATATATAGATGTGCAGTATGAGTATTTTCACTTTTTGAATCAGTCTTGAATGTGGGTAATGATACTGATGGATAATGGGTATTGCCACTTGAGAGCATTTTTTCCATCTGTATATCGTTTAATACAGTGGACATATGTTGCCTTCTAGAGATGTTCAAGTCTGCAGTGTTAAAAGAGAGAGTACCTTATAGTCCGTCTTTCACCAATTAAATGCCTGTCGTTTGTAAGTAATGATTCTTTAAAAAAAAAATGAAACCCAAACACAATTACTATTGCCCACCGTGAGAATGTGGTAGTATTTCTTACCTTCCTCATCTACTTCGTCTTCCTCATCTTCTTCGTCTTCCTCATCTTCTTCGTCTTCTAAACATATAGGAAGAATATTGTATTTCAAACCCGGATAAGACTGATTAGTTTGTGTTTAAATCAAGGAAGTAAATTGGTCTTGTTTATTATATATTTACCAGTACACAGTATCATATTTTAGAAATCTATACATCTTGTCCTTCACTAGTAGAATTTCTGTGGCATGTAGGTAATAGAGGAAAAGCTAATGAAGGAACTTAAACTGGAAATAGAAGGTAGTATTTCTAACCGTCTTCCTCATCTTCATCTTCGTCTTCATCACGTTTTCTTCGTTTTTCATCTTCATCTAGAATAATCATGGACTATAATGTTGCATTGCAGCACCAAAGGAACAATATTCTTAAGATTATTTGTTTCCATATGAAAGAGTATAGCTGCCATGATTGCATTGGATGGGTTCAGTGATGTTTCTTGTCAATATATAAAGATGTGCAGTATGAGTATTTTCACTTTTTGAATCAGTCTTGAATGTGGGTAATGATACTGATGGATAATGGGTATTGCCACTTGAGAGCATTTTTTCCATCTGTATATCGTTTAATACAGTGGACATATGTTGCCTTCTAGAGATGTTCAAGTCTGCAGTGTTAAATGAGAGAGTACCTTATAGTCCGTCTTTCACCAATTAAATGCCTGTCGTTTGTAAGTAATGATTCTTTAAAAAAAAAAGAAACCCAAACACAATTACTATTGCCCACCGTGAGAATGTGGTAGTATTTCTTACCTTCCTCATCTACTTCGTCTTCCTCATCTTCTTCGTCTTCCTCATCTTCTTCGTCTTCTAAACATATAGGAAGAATATTGTATTTCAAACCCGAACAAGATTCATTCGTATGTATTTAAATCAAGGAAGTAAATTGGTCTTGTTTATTATATATTTACCAGTACACAGTATCATATTTTAGAAATCTTTACATCTTGTCCTTCACTAGTAGAATTTCTGTGGCATGTAGGTAATAGAGGAAAAGCTAATGAAGGAACTTAAACTGGAAATAGAAGGTAGTATTTCTAACCGTCTTCCTCATCTTCATCTTCGTCTTCATCACGTTTTCTTCGTTTTTCATCTTCATCTAGAATAATCATGGACTATAATGTTGCATTGCAGCAGCAAAGGAACAATATTCTTAAGATTATTTGTTTCCATATGAAAGAGTATAGCTGCCATGATAGCATTGCATGGGTTCAGTGATGTTTCTTGTCAATATATATAGATGTGCAGTATGAGTATTTTCACTTTTTGAATCAGTCTTGAATGTGGGTAATGATACTGATGGATAATGGGTATTGCCACTTGAGAGCATTTTTTCCATCTGTATATCGTTTAATACAGTGGACATATGTTGCCTTCTAGAGATGTTCAAGTCTGCAGTGTTAAAAGAGAGAGTACCTTATAGTCCGTCTTTCACCAATTAAATGCCTGTCGTTTCTAAGTAATGATTATTTAAAAAAAAAGAAACCCAAACACAATTACTATTGCCCACCGTGAGAATGTGGTAGTATTTCTTACCTTCCTCATCTACTTCGTCCTCCTCATCTTCTTCGTCTTCCTCATCTTCTTCGTCTTCTAAACATATAGGAAGAATATTGTTTTTCAAACCCGGATAAGACTGATTGGTTTGTGTTTAAACCAAGGAAGTAAATTGGTCTTGTTTATTATATGTTTGCCAGTACACAGTATCATATTTTAGAAATCTTTACATCTTGTCCTTCACTAGTAGAATTTCTGTGGCATGTAGGTAATAGAGGAAAAGCTAATGAAGGAACTTAAACTGGAAATAGAAGGTAGTATTTCTAACCGTCTTCCTCATCTTCATCTTCGTCATCATCACGTTTTCTTCGTTTTTCATCTTCATCTAGAATAATCATGGACTATAATGTTGCATTGCAGCAGCAAAGGAACAATATTCTTAAGATTATTTGTTTCCATATGAAAGAGTATAGCTGCCATGATAGCATTGGATGAGTTCAGTGATGTTTCTTGTCAATATATATAGATGTGCAGTATGAGTATTTTCACTTTTTGAATCAGTCTTGAATGTGGGTAATGATACTGATGGATAATGGGTATTGCCACTTGAGAGCATTTTTTCCATCTGTATATCGTTTAATACAGTGGACATATGTTGCCTTCTAGAGATGTTCAAGTCTGCAGTGTTAAATGAGAGAGTACCTTATAGTCCGTCTTTCACCAATTAAATGCCTGTCGTTTGTAAGTAATGATTATTTTGAAAAAAAGAAGAAACCCAAACGCAATTACTATTGCCCACCGTGAGAATGTGGTAGTATTTCTTACCTTCCTCATCTACTTCGTCCTCCTCATCTTCTTCGTCTTCCTCATCTTCTTCGTCTTCCAAACATATAGGAAGAATATTGTATTTCAAACCCGGATAAGACTGATTGGTTTGTGTTTAAATCAAGGAAGTAAATTGGTCTTGTTTATTATATATTTACCAGTACACAGTATCATATTTTAGAAATCTTTACATCTTGTCCTTCACTAGTAGAATTTCTGTGGCATGTAGGTAATAGAGGAAAAGCTAATGAAGGAACTTAAACTGGAAATAGAAGGTAGTATTTCTAACCGTCTTCCTCATCTTCATCTTCGTCTTCATCACGTTTTCTTCGTTTTTCATCTTCATCTAGAATAATCATGGACTATAATGTTGCATTGCAGCAGCAAAGGAACAATATTCTTAAGATTATTTGTTTCCATATGAAAGAGTATAGCTGTCATGATAGCATTGGATGAGTTCAGTGATGTTTCTTGTCAATATATATAGATGTGCAGTATGAGTATTTTCACTTTTTGAATCAGTCTTGAATGTGGGTAATGATACTGATGGATAATGGGTATTGCCACTTGAGAGCATTTTTTCCATCTGTATATCGTTTAATACAGTGGACATATGTTGCCTTCTAGAGATGTTCAAGTCTGCAGTGTTAAATGAGAGAGTACCTTATAGTCCGTCTTTCACCAATTAAATGCCTGTCGTTTGTAAGTAATGATTCTTTAAAAGAAAAAAAAAGAAACCCAAACGCAATTACTATTGCCCACCGTGAGAATGTGGTAGTATTTCTTACCTTCCTCATTTACTTCGTCTTCCTCATCTTCTTCGTCTTCCTCATCTTCTTCGTCTTCTAAACATATAGGAAGAATATTGTATTTCAAACCCGAACAAGATTCATTCGTATGTATTTAAATCAAGGAAGTAAATTGGTCTTGTTTATTATATATTTACCAGTACACAGTATCATATTTTAGAAATCTTTACATCTTGTCCTTCACTAGTAGAATTTCTGTGGCATGTAGGTAATAGAGGAAAAGCTAATGAAGGAACTTAAACTGGAAATAGAAGGTAGTATTTCTAACCGTCTTCCTCATCTTCATCTTCGTCATCATCACGTTTTCTTCGTTTTTCATCTTCATCTAGAATAATCATGGACTATAATGTTGCATTGCAGCACCAAAGGAACAATATTCTTAAGATTATTTGTTTCCATATGAAAGAGTAGAGCTGCCATGATAGCATTGCATGGGTTCAGTGATGTTTCTTGTCAATATATATAGATGTGCAGTATGAGTATTTTCACTTTTTGAATCAGTCTTGAATGTGGGTAATGATACTGATGGATAATGGGTATTGCCACTTGAGAGCATTTTTTCCATCTGTATATCGTTTAATACAGTGGACATATGTTGCCTTCTAGAGATGTTCAAGTCTGCAGTGTTAAATGAGAGAGTACCTTATAGTCCGTCTTTCACCAATTAAATGCCTGTCGTTTGTAAGTAATGATTATTTGAAAAAAGAAAAAGAAACCCAAACCCAATTACTATTGCCCACCGTGAGAATGTGGTAGTATTTCTTACCTTCCTCATCTACTTCGTCCTCCTCATCTTCTTCGTCTTCCTCATCTTCTTCGTCTTCTAAACATATAGGAAGAATATTGTATTTCAAACCCGAACAAGATTCATTCGTATGTGTTCAAATCAAGGAAGTAAATTGGTCTTGTTTATTATATATTTACCAGTACACGGTATCATATTTTAGAAATCTTTACATCTTGTCCTTCACTAGTAGAATTTCTGTGGCATGTAGGTAATAGAGGAAAAGCTAATGAAGGAACTTAAACTGGAAATAGAAGGTAGTATTTCTAACCGTCTTCCTCATCTTCATCTTCGTCTTCATCACGTTTTCTTCGTTTTTCATCTTCATCTAGAATAATCATGGAATATATTGTTGCATTGCAGCAGCAAAGGAACAATATTCTTAAGATTATTTGTTTCCATATGAAAGAGTAGAGCTGCCATGATAGCATTGGATCGGTTCAGTGATGTTTCTTGTCAATATATAAAGATGTGCAGTATGAGTATTTTCACTTTTTGAATCAGTCTTGAATGTGGGTAATGATACTGATGGATAATGGGTATTGCCACTTGAGAGCATTTTTTCCATCTGTATATCGTTTAATACAGTGGACATATGTTGCCTTCTAGAGATGTTCAAGTCTGCAGTGTTAAAAGAGAGAGTACCTTAGAGTCCGTCTTTCACCAATTAAATGCCTGTCGTTTGTAAGTAATGATTACTTAAAAAAAAAAGAAACCCAAACGGAGTTACTGTTGCCCACCGTGAGAATGTGGTAGTATTTCTTACCTTCCTCATCTACTTCGTCCTCCTCATCTTCTTCGTCTTCCTCATCTTCTTCGTCTTCTAAACATATAGGAAGAATATTGTATTTCAAACCCGGATAAGACTGATTGGTTTGTGTTTAAATCAAGGAAGTAAATTGGTCTTGTTTATTATATATTTACCAGTACACAGTATCATATTTTAGAAATCTTTACATCTTGTCCTTCACTAGTAGAATTTCTGTGGCATGTAGGTAATAGAGGAAAAGCTAATGAAGGAACTTAAACTGGAAATAGAAGGTAGTATTTCTAACCGTCTTCCTCATCTTCATCTTCGTCTTCATCACGTTTTCTTCGTTTTTCATCTTCATCTAGAATAATCATGGACTATAATGTTGCATTGCAGCACCAAAGGAACAATATTCTTAAGATTATTTGTTTCCATATGAAAGAGTAGAGCTGCCATGATAGCATTGCATGGGTTCAGTGATGTTTCTTGTCAATATATATAGATGTGCAGTATGAGTATTTTCACTTTTTGAATCAGTCTTGAATGTGGGTAATGATACTGATGGATAATGGGTATTGCCACTTGAGAGCATTTTTTCCATCTGTATATCGTTTAATACAGTGGAGATATGTTGCCTTCTAGAGATGTTCAAGTCTGCAGTGTTAAAAGAGAGAGTACCTTAGAGTCCGTCTTTCACCAATTAAATGCCTGTCGTTTGTAAGTAATGATTATTTTTAAAAAAAAGAAACCCAAACGCAATTACTATTGCCCACCGTGAGAATGTGGTAGTATTTCTTACCTTCCTCATCTACTTCGTCCTCCTCATCTTCTTCGTCTTCCTCATCTTCTTCGTCTTCTAAACATATAGGAAGAATATTGTATTTCAAACCCGGATAAGACTGATTAGTTTGTGTTTAAATCAAGGAAGTAAATTGGTCTTGTTTATTATATATTTACCAGTACACAGTATCATATTTTAGAAATCTTTACATCTTGTCCTTCACTAGTAGAATTTCTGTGGCATGTAGGTAATAGAGGAAAAGCTAATGAAGGAACTCAAACTGGAAATAGAAGTTAGTATTTCTAACCGTCTTCCTCATCTTCATCTTCGTCATCATCACGTTTTCTTCGTTTTTCATCTTCATCTAGAATAATCATGGACTATAATGTTGCATTGCAGCAGCAAAGGAACAATATTCTTAAGATTATTTGTTTCCATATGAAAGAGTAGAGCTGCCATGATAGCATTGCATGGGTTCAGTGATGTTTCTTGTCAATATATATAGATGTGCAGTATGAGTATTTTCACTTTTTGAATCAGTCTTGAATGTGGGTAATGATACTGATGGATAATGGGTATTGCCACTTGAGAGCATTTTTTCCATCTGTATATCGTTTAATACAGTGGACATATGTTGCCTTCTAGAGATGTTCAAGTCTGCAGTGTTAAATGAGAGAGTACCTTATAGTCCGTCTTTCACCAATTAAATGCCTGTCGTTTGTAAGTAATGATTATTTGAAAAAAGAAAAAGAAACCCAAACCCAATTACTATTGCCCACCGTGAGAATGTGGTAGTATTTCTTACCTTCCTCATCTACTTCGTCCTCCTCATCTTCTTCGTCTTCCTCATCTTCTTCGTCTTCTAAACATATAGGAAGAATATTGTATTTCAAACCCGAACAAGATTCATTCGTATGTGTTCAAATCAAGGAAGTAAATTGGTCTTGTTTATTATATATTTACCAGTACACGGTATCATATTTTAGAAATCTTTACATCTTGTCCTTCACTAGTAGAATTTCTGTGGCATGTAGGTAATAGAGGAAAAGCTAATGAAGGAACTTAAACTGGAAATAGAAGGTAGTATTTCTAACCGTCTTCCTCATCTTCATCTTCGTCTTCATCACGTTTTCTTCGTTTTTCATCTTCATCTAGAATAATCATGGAATATATTGTTGCATTGCAGCAGCAAAGGAACAATATTCTTAAGATTATTTGTTTCCATATGAAAGAGTAGAGCTGCCATGATAGCATTGGATCGGTTCAGTGATGTTTCTTGTCAATATATAAAGATGTGCAGTATGAGTATTTTCACTTTTTGAATCAGTCTTGAATGTGGGTAATGATACTGATGGATAATGGGTATTGCCACTTGAGAGCATTTTTTCCATCTGTATATCGTTTAATACAGTGGACATATGTTGCCTTCTAGAGATGTTCAAGTCTGCAGTGTTAAAAGAGAGAGTACCTTAGAGTCCGTCTTTCACCAATTAAATGCCTGTCGTTTGTAAGTAATGATTACTTAAAAAAAAAAGAAACCCAAACGGAGTTACTGTTGCCCACCGTGAGAATGTGGTAGTATTTCTTACCTTCCTCATCTACTTCGTCCTCCTCATCTTCTTCGTCTTCCTCATCTTCTTCGTCTTCTAAACATATAGGAAGAATATTGTATTTCAAACCCGGATAAGACTGATTGGTTTGTGTTTAAATCAAGGAAGTAAATTGGTCTTGTTTATTATATATTTACCAGTACACAGTATCATATTTTAGAAATCTTTACATCTTGTCCTTCACTAGTAGAATTTCTGTGGCATGTAGGTAATAGAGGAAAAGCTAATGAAGGAACTTAAACTGGAAATAGAAGGTAGTATTTCTAACCGTCTTCCTCATCTTCATCTTCGTCTTCATCACGTTTTCTTCGTTTTTCATCTTCATCTAGAATAATCATGGACTATAATGTTGCATTGCAGCACCAAAGGAACAATATTCTTAAGATTATTTGTTTCCATATGAAAGAGTAGAGCTGCCATGATAGCATTGCATGGGTTCAGTGATGTTTCTTGTCAATATATATAGATGTGCAGTATGAGTATTTTCACTTTTTGAATCAGTCTTGAATGTGGGTAATGATACTGATGGATAATGGGTATTGCCACTTGAGAGCATTTTTTCCATCTGTATATCGTTTAATACAGTGGAGATATGTTGCCTTCTAGAGATGTTCAAGTCTGCAGTGTTAAAAGAGAGAGTACCTTAGAGTCCGTCTTTCACCAATTAAATGCCTGTCGTTTGTAAGTAATGATTATTTTTAAAAAAAAGAAACCCAAACGCAATTACTATTGCCCACCGTGAGAATGTGGTAGTATTTCTTACCTTCCTCATCTACTTCGTCCTCCTCATCTTCTTCGTCTTCCTCATCTTCTTCGTCTTCTAAACATATAGGAAGAATATTGTATTTCAAACCCGGATAAGACTGATTAGTTTGTGTTTAAATCAAGGAAGTAAATTGGTCTTGTTTATTATATATTTACCAGTACACAGTATCATATTTTAGAAATCTTTACATCTTGTCCTTCACTAGTAGAATTTCTGTGGCATGTAGGTAATAGAGGAAAAGCTAATGAAGGAACTCAAACTGGAAATAGAAGTTAGTATTTCTAACCGTCTTCCTCATCTTCATCTTCGTCATCATCACGTTTTCTTCGTTTTTCATCTTCATCTAGAATAATCATGGACTATAATGTTGCATTGCAGCAGCAAAGGAACAATATTCTTAAGATTATTTGTTTCCATATGAAAGAGTAGAGCTGCCATGATAGCATTGCATGGGTTCAGTGATGTTTCTTGTCAATATATATAGATGTGCAGTATGAGTATTTTCACTTTTTGAATCAGTCTTGAATGTGGGTAATGATACTGATGGATAATGGGTATTGCCACTTGAGAGCATTTTTTCCATCTGTATATCGTTTAATACAGTGGACATATGTTGCCTTCTAGAGATGTTCAAGTCTGCAGTGTTAAATGAGAGAGTACCTTATAGTCCGTCTTTCACCAATTAAATGCCTGTCGTTTGTAAGTAATGATTATTTGAAAAAAGAAAAAGAAACCCAAACGCAATTACTATTGCCCACCGTGAGAATGTGGTAGTATTTCTTACCTTCCTCATCTACTTCGTCCTCCTCATCTTCTTCGTCTTCCTCATCTTCTTCGTCTTCTAAACATATAGGAAGAATTATGTATTTCAAACCCGGATAAGACTGATTGGTTTGTGTTTAAATCAAGGAAGTAAATTGGTCTTGTTTATTATATATTTACCAGTACACAGTATCATATTTTAGAAATCTTTACATCTTGTCCTTCACTAGTAGAATTTCTGTGGCATGTAGGTAATAGAGGAAAAGCTAATGAAGGAACTTAAACTGGAAATAGAAGGTAGTATTTCTAACCGTCTTCCTCATCTTCATCTTCGTCTTCATCACGTTTTCTTCGTTTTTCATCTTCATCTAGAATAATCATGGACTATAATGTTGCATTGCAGCACCAAAGGAACAATATTCTTAAGATTATTTGTTTCCATATGAAAGAGTAGAGCTGCCATGATAGCATTGGATCGGTTCAGTGATGTTTCTTGTCAATATATATAGATGTGCAGTATGAGTATTTTCACTTTTTGAATCAGTCTTGAATGTGGGTAATGATACTGATGGATAATGGGTATTGCCACTTGAGAGCATTTTTTCCATCTGTATATCGTTTAATACAGTGGACATATGTTGCCTTCTAGAGATGTTCAAGTCTGCAGTGTTAAAAGAGAGAGTACCTTATAGTCCGTCTTTCACCAATTAAATGCCTGTCGTTTGTAAGTAATGATTATTTAAAAAAAAAGAAACCCAAACGCACTTACTATTGCCCACCGTGAGAATGTGGTAGTATTTCTTACCTTCCTCATCTACTTCGTCCTCCTCATCTTCTTCGTCTTCCTCATCTTCTTCGTCTTCTAAACATATAGGAAGAATATTGTATTTCAAACCCGGATAAGACTGATTGGTTTGTGTTTAAATCAAGGAAGTAAATTGGTCTTGTTTATTATATATTTACCAGTACACAGTATCATATTTTAGAAATCTTTACATCTTGTCCTTCACTAGTAGAATTTCTGTGGCATGTAGGTAATAGAGGAAAAGCTAATGAAGGAACTTAAACTGGAAATAGAAGGTAGTATTTCTAACCGTCTTCCTCATCTTCATCTTCGTCATCATCACGTTTTCTTCGTTTTTCATCTTCATCTAGAATAATCATGGACTATAATGTTGCATTGCAGCACCAAAGGAACAATATTCTTAAGATTATTTGTTTCCATATGAAAGAGTAGAGCTGCCATGATAGCATTGCATGGGTTCAGTGATGTTTCTTGTCAATATATATAGATGTGCAGTATGAGTATTTTCACTTTTTGAATCAGTCTTGAATGTGGGTAATGATACTGATGGATAATGGGTATTGCCACTTGAGAGCATTTTTTCCATCTGTATATCGTTTAATACAGTGGACATATGTTGCCTTCTAGAGATGTTCAAGTCTGCAGTGTTAAAAGAGAGAGTACCTTAGAGTCCGTCTTTCACCAATTAAATGCCTGTCGTTTGTAAGTAATGATTATTTAAAAAAAAAAGAAACCCAAACGCAATTACTATTGCCCACCGTGAGAATGTGGTAGTATTTCTTACCTTCCTCATCTACTTCGTCCTCCTCATCTTCTTCGTCTTCCTCATCTTCTTCGTCTTCTAAACATATAGGAAGAATATTGTATTTCAAACCCGGATAAGACTGATTGGTTTGTGTTTAAATCAAGGAAGTAAATTGGTCTTGTTTATTATATATTTACCAGTACACAGTATCATATTTTAGAAATCTTTACATCTTGTCCTTCACTAGTAGAATTTCTGTGGCATGTAGGTAATAGAGGAAAAGCTAATGAAGGAACTTAAACTGGAAATAGAAGGTAGTATTTCTAATCGTCTTCCTCATCTTCATCTTCGTCTTCATCACGTTTTCTTCGTTTTTCATCTTCATCTAGAATAATCATGGACTATAATGTTGCATTGCAGCACCAAAGGAACAATATTCTTAAGATTATTTGTTTCCATATGAAAGAGTATAGCTACCATGATAGCATTGCATGGGTTCAGTGATGTTTCTTGTCAATATATATAGATGTGCAGTATGAGTATTTTCACTTTTTGAATCAGTCTTGAATGTGGGTAATGATACTGATGGATAATGGGTATTGCCACTTGAGAGCATTTTTTCCATCTGTATATCGTTTAATACAGTGGACATATGTTGCCTTCTAGAGATGTTCAAGTCTGCAGTGTTAAAAGAGAGAGTTCCTTAGAGTCCGTCTTTCACCAATTAAATGCCTGTCGTTTGTAAGTAATGATTATATAAAAAAAAAGAAACCCAAACGGAATTACTATTGCCCACCGTGAGAATGTGGTAGTATTTCTTACCTTCCTCATCTACTTCGTCCTCCTCATCTTCTTCGTCTTCCTCATCTTCTTCGTCTTCTAAACATATAGGAAGAATATTGTATTTCAAACCCGGATAAGACTGATTGGTTTGTGTTTAAATCAAGGAAGTAAATTGGTCTTGTTTATTATATATTTACCAGTACACAGTATCATATTTTAGAAATCTTTACATCTTGTCCTTCACTAGTAGAATTTCTGTGGCATGTAGGTAATAGAGGAAAAGCTAATGAAGGAACTTAAACTGGAAATAGAAGGTAGTATTTCTAACCGTCTTCCTCATCTTCATCTTCGTCATCATCACGTTTTCTTCGTTTTTCATCTTCATCTAGAATAATCATGGACTATAATGTTGCATTGCAGCACCAAAGGAACAATATTCTTAAGATTATTTGTTTCCATATGAAAGAGTAGAGCTGCCATGATAGCATTGCATGGGTTCAGTGATGTTTCTTGTCAATATATATAGATGTGCAGTATGAGTATTTTCACTTTTTGAATCAGTCTTGAATGTGGGTAATGATACTGATGGATAATGGGTATTGCCACTTGAGAGCATTTTTTCCATCTGTATATCGTTTAATACAGTGGACATATGTTGCCTTCTAGAGATGTTCAAGTCTGCAGTGTTAAAAGAGAGAGTACCTTAGAGTCCGTCTTTCACCAATTAAATGCCTGTCGTTTGTAAGTAATGATTATTTAAAAAAAAAAGAAACCCAAACGCAATTACTATTGCCCACCGTGAGAATGTGGTAGTATTTCTTACCTTCCTCATCTACTTCGTCCTCCTCATCTTCTTCGTCTTCCTCATCTTCTTCGTCTTCTAAACATATAGGAAGAATATTGTATTTCAAACCCGGATAAGACTGATTGGTTTGTGTTTAAATCAAGGAAGTAAATTGGTCTTGTTTATTATATATTTACCAGTACACAGTATCATATTTTAGAAATCTTTACATCTTGTTCTTCACTAGTAGAATTTCTGTGGCATGTAGGTAATAGAGGAAAAGCTAATGAAGGAACTTAAACTGGAAATAGAAGGTAGTATTTCTAATCGTCTTCCTCATCTTCATCTTCGTCTTCATCACGTTTTCTTCGTTTTTCATCTTCATCTAGAATAATCATGGACTATAATGTTGCATTGCAGCACCAAAGGAACAATATTCTTAAGATTATTTGTTTCCATATGAAAGAGTATAGCTACCATGATAGCATTGCATGGGTTCAGTGATGTTTCTTGTCAATATATATAGATGTGCAGTATGAGTATTTTCACTTTTTGAATCAGTCTTGAATGTGGGTAATGATACTGATGGATAATGGGTATTGCCACTTGAGAGCATTTTTTCCATCTGTATATCGTTTAATACAGTGGACATATGTTGCCTTCTAGAGATGTTCAAGTCTGCAGTGTTAAAAGAGAGAGTACCTTAGAGTCCGTCTTTCACCAATTAAATGCCTGTCGTTTGTAAGTAATGATTATATAAAAAAAAAGAAACCCAAACGCAATTACTATTGCCCACCGTGAGAATGTGGTAGTATTTCTTACCTTCCTCATCTACTTCGTCCTCCTCATCTTCTTCGTCTTCCTCATCTTCTTCGTCTTCTAAACATATAGGAAGAATTTTGTATTTCAAACCCGGATAAGACTGATTGGTTTGTGTTTAAATCAAGGAAGTAAATTGGTCTTGTTTATTATATATTTACCAGTACACAGTATCATATTTTAGAAATCTTTACATCTTGTCCTTCACTAGTAGAATTTCTGTGGCATGTAGGTAATAGAGGAAAAGCTAATGAAGGAACTTAAACTGGAAATAGAAGGTAGTATTTCTAACCGTCTTCCTCATCTTCATCTTCGTCTTCATCACGTTTTCTTCGTTTTTCATCTTCATCTAGAATAATCATGGACTATAATGTTGCATTGCAGCACCAAAGGAACAATATTCTTAAGATTATTTGTTTCCATATGAAAGAGTATAGCTGCCATGATAGCATTGCATGGGTTCAGTGATGTTTCTTGTCAATATATATAGATGTGCAGTATGAGTATTTTCACTTTTTGAATCAGTCTTGAATGTGGGTAATGATACTGATGGATAATGGGTATTGCCACTTGAGAGCATTTTTTCCATCTGTACATCGTTTAATACAGTGGAGATATGTTGCCTTCTAGAGATGTTCAAGTCTGCAGTGTTAAAAGAGAGAGTACCTTATAGTCCGTCTTTCACCAATTAAATGCCTGTCGTTTGTAAGTAATGATTATTTAAAAAAAAAGAAACCCAAACGCAATTTCTATTGCCCACCGTGAGAATGTGGTAGTATTTCTTACCTTCCTCATCTACTTCGTCCTCCTCATCTTCTTCGTCTTCCTCATCTTCTTCGTCTTCTAAACATATAGGAAGAATATTGTATTTCAAACCCGGATAAGACTGATTGGTTTGTGTTTAAATCAAGGAAGTAAATTGGTCTTGTTTATTATATATTTACCAGTACACAGTATCATTTTTTAGAAATCTTTACATCTTGTCCTTCACTAGTAGAATTTCTGTGGCATGTAGGTAATAGAGGAAAAGCTAATGAAGGAACTTAAACTGGAAATAGAAGGTAGTATTTCTAACCGTCTTCCTCATCTTCATCTTCGTCTTCATCACGTTTTCTTCGTTTTTCATCTTCATCTAGAATAATCATGGACTATAATGTTGCATTGCAGCACCAAAGGAACAATATTCTTAAGATTATTTGTTTCCATATGAAAGAGTAGAGCTGCCATGATAGCATTGCATGGGTTCAGTGATGTTTCTTGTCAATATATATAGATGTGCAGTATGAGTATTTTCACTTTTTGAATCAGTCTTGAATGTGGGTAATGATACTGATGGATAATGGGTATTGCCACTTGAGAGCATTTTTTCCATCTGTATATCGTTTAATACAGTGGATATATGTTGCCTTTAGAGATGTTCAAGTCTGCAGTGTTAAATGAGAGAGTACCTTATAGTCCGTCTTTCACCAATTAAATGCCTGTCGTTTGTAAGTAATGATTGTTTGAAAAAAGAAAAAGAAACCCAAACGCAATTACTATTGCCCACCGTGAGAATGTGGTAGTATTTCTTACCTTCCTCATCTACTTCGTCCTCCTCATCTTCTTCGTCTTCCTCATCTTCTTCGTCTTCTAAACATATAGGAAGAATATTGTATTTCAAACCCGGATAAGACTGATTAGTTTGTGTTTAAATCAAGGAAGTAAATTGGTCTTGTTTACTATATATTTACCAGTACACAGTATCATATTTTAGAAATCTTTACATCTTGTCCTTCACTAGTAGAATTTCTGTGGCATGTAGGTAATAGAGGAAAAGCTAATGAAGGAACTTAAACTGGAAATAGAAGGTAGTATTTCTAACCGTCTTCCTCATCTTCATCTTCGTCTTCATCACGTTTTCTTCGTTTTTCATCTTCATCTAGAATAATCATGGACTATAATGTTGCATTGCAGCACCAAAGGAACAATATTCTTAAGATTATTTGTTTCCATATGAAAGAGTAGAGCTGCCATGATAGCATTGCATGGGTTCAGTGATGTTTCTTGTCAATATATATAGATGTGCAGTATGAGTATTTTCACTTTTTGAATCAGTCTTGAATGTGGGTAATGATACTGATGGATAATGGGTATTGCCACTTGAGAGCATTTTTTCCATCTGTATATCGTTTAATACAGTGGATATATGTTGCCTTTAGAGATGTTCAAGTCTGCAGTGTTAAATGAGAGAGTACCTTATAGTCCGTCTTTCACCAATTAAATGCCTGTCGTTTGTAAGTAATGATTGTTTGAAAAAAGAAAAAGAAACCCAAACGCAATTACTATTGCCCACCGTGAGAATGTGGTAGTATTTCTTACCTTCCTCATCTACTTCGTCCTCCTCATCTTCTTCGTCTTCCTCATCTTCTTCGTCTTCTAAACATATAGGAAGAATATTGTATTTCAAACCCGGATAAGACTGATTAGTTTGTGTTTAAATCAAGGAAGTAAATTGGTCTTGTTTACTATATATTTACCAGTACACAGTATCATATTTTAGAAATCTTTACATCTTGTCCTTCACTAGTAGAATTTCTGTGGCATGTAGGTAATAGAGGAAAAGCTAATGAAGGAACTTAAACTGGAAATAGAAGGTAGTATTTCTAACCGTCTTCCTCATCTTCATCTTCGTCTTCATCACGTTTTCTTCGTTTTTCATCTTCATCTAGAATAATCATGGACTATAATGTTGCATTGCAGCACCAAAGGAACAATATTCTTAAGATTATTTGTTTCCATATGAAAGAGTAGAGCTGCCATGATAGCATTGCATGGGTTCAGTGATGTTTCTTGTCAATATATATAGATGTGCAGTATGAGTATTTTCACTTTTTGAATCAGTCTTGAATGTGGGTAATGATACTGATGGATAATGGGTATTGCCACTTGAGAGCATTTTTTCCATCTGTATATCGTTTAATACAGTGGATATATGTTGCCTTTAGAGATGTTCAAGTCTGCAGTGTTAAATGAGAGAGTACCTTATAGTCCGTCTTTCAGCAATTAAATGCCTGTCGTTTGTAAGTAATGATTGTTTGAAAAAAGAAAAAGAAACCCAAACGCAATTACTATTGCCCACCGTGAGAATGTGGTAGTATTTCTTACCTTCCTCATCTACTTCGTCCTCCTCATCTTCTTCGTCTTCCTCATCTTCTTCGTCTTCTAAACATATAGGAAGAATATTGTATTTCAAACCCGGATAAGACTGATTAGTTTGTGTTTAAATCAAGGAAGTAAATTGGTCTTGTTTACTATATATTTACCAGTACACAGTATCATATTTTAGAAATCTTTACATCTTGTCCTTCACTAGTAGAATTTCTGTGGCATGTAGGTAATAGAGGAAAAGCTAATGAAGGAACTTAAACTGGAAATAGAAGGTAGTATTTCTAACCGTCTTCCTCATCTTCATCTTCGTCTTCATCACGTTTTCTTCGTTTTTCATCTTCATCTAGAATAATCATGGACTATAATGTTGCATTGCAGCACCAAAGGAACAATATTCTTAAGATTATTTGTTTCCATATGAAAGAGTAGAGCTGCCATGATAGCATTGCATGGGTTCAGTGATGTTTCTTGTCAATATATATAGATGTGCAGTATGAGTATTTTCACTTTTTGAATCAGTCTTGAATGTGGGTAATGATACTGATGGATAATGGGTATTGCCACTTGAGAGCATTTTTTCCATCTGTATATCGTTTAATACAGTGGACATATGTTGCCTTCTAGAGATGTTCAAGTCTGCAGTGTTAAAAGAGAGAGTACCTTAGAGTCCGTCTTTCACCAATTAAATGCCTGTCGTTTGTAAGTAATGATTATTTTTAAAAAAAAGAAACCCAAACGCAATTACTATTGCCCACCGTGAGAATGTGGTAGCATTTTTTACCTTCCTCATCTACTTCGTCCTCCTCATCTTCTTCGTCTTCCTCATCTTCTTCGTCTTCTAAACATATAGGAAGAATATTGTATTTCAAACCCGGATAAGACTTATTGGTTTGTGTTTAAATCAAGGAAGTAAATTGGTCTTGTTTATTATATATTTACCAGTACACAGTATCATATTTTAGAAATCTTTACATCTTGTCCTTCACTAGTAGAATTTCTGTGGCATGTAGGTAATAGAGGAAAAGCTAATGAAGGAACTTAAACTGGAAATAGAAGGTAGTATTTCTAACCGTCTTCCTCATCTTCATCTTCGTCTTCATCACGTTTTCTTCGTTTTTCATCTTCATCTAGAATAATCATGGACTATAATGTTGCATTGCAGCACCAAAGGAACAATATTCTTAAGATTATTTGTTTCCATATGAAAGAGTAGAGCTGCCATGATAGCATTGCATGGGTTCAGTGATGTTTCTTGTCAATATATATAGATGTGCAGTATGAGTATTTTCACTTTTTGAATCAGTCTTGAATGTGGGTAATGATACTGATGGATAATGGGTATTGCCACTTGAGAGCATTTTTTCCATCTGTATATCGTTTAATACAGTGGATATATGTTGCCTTTAGAGATGTTCAAGTCTGCAGTGTTAAATGAGAGAGTACCTTATAGTCCGTCTTTCACCAATTAAATGCCTGTCGTTTGTAAGTAATGATTGTTTGAAAAAAGAAAAAGAAACCCAAACGCAATTACTATTGCCCACCGTGAGAATGTGGTAGTATTTCTTACCTTCCTCATCTACTTCGTCCTCCTCATCTTCTTCGTCTTCCTCATCTTCTTCGTCTTCTAAACATATAGGAAGAATATTGTATTTCAAACCCGGATAAGACTGATTAGTTTGTGTTTAAACCAAGGAAGTAAATTGGTCTTGTTTACTATATATTTACCAGTACACAGTATCATATTTTAGAAATCTTTACATCTTGTCCTTCACTAGTAGAATTTCTGTGGCATGTAGGTAATAGAGGAAAAGCTAATGAAGGAACTTAAACTGGAAATAGAAGGTAGTATTTCTAACCGTCTTCCTCATCTTCATCTTCGTCTTCATCACGTTTTCTTCGTTTTTCATCTTCATCTAGAATAATCATGGACTATAATGTTGCATTGCAGCACCAAAGGAACAATATTCTTAAGATTATTTGTTTCCATATGAAAGAGTAGAGCTGCCATGATAGCATTGCATGGGTTCAGTGATGTTTCTTGTCAATATATATAGATGTGCAGTATGAGTATTTTCACTTTTTGAATCAGTCTTGAATGTGGGTAATGATACTGATGGATAATGGGTATTGCCACTTGAGAGCATTTTTTCCATCTGTATATCGTTTAATACAGTGGATATATGTTGCCTTTAGAGATGTTCAAGTCTGCAGTGTTAAATGAGAGAGTACCTTATAGTCCGTCTTTCACCAATTAAATGCCTGTCGTTTGTAAGTAATGATTGTTTGAAAAAAGAAAAAGAAACCCAAACGCAATTACTATTGCCCACCGTGAGAATGTGGTAGTATTTCTTACCTTCCTCATCTACTTCGTCCTCCTCATCTTCTTCGTCTTCCTCATCTTCTTCGTCTTCTAAACATATAGGAAGAATATTGTATTTCAAACCCGGATAAGACTTATTGGTTTGTGTTTAAATCAAGGAAGTAAATTGGTCTTGTTTATTATATATTTACCAGTACACAGTATCATATTTTAGAAATCTTTACATCTTGTCCTTCACTAGTAGAATTTCTGTGGCATGTAGGTAATAGAGGAAAAGCTAATGAAGGAACTTAAACTGGAAATAGAAGGTAGTATTTCTAACCGTCTTCCTCATCTTCATCTTCGTCTTCATCACGTTTTCTTCGTTTTTCATCTTCATCTAGAATAATCATGGACTATAATGTTGCATTGCAGCACCAAAGGAACAATATTCTTAAGATTATTTGTTTCCATATGAAAGAGTAGAGCTGCCATGATAGCATTGCATGGGTTCAGTGATGTTTCTTGTCAATATATATAGATGTGCAGTATGAGTATTTTCACTTTTTGAATCAGTCTTGAATGTGGGTAATGATACTGATGGATAATGATTATTGCCACTTGAGAGCATTTTTTCCATCTGTATATCGTTTAATACAGTGGATATATGTTGCCTTCTAGAGATGTTCAAGTCTGCAGTGTTAAATGAGAGAGTACCTTATAGTCCGTCTTTCAGCAATTAAATGCCTGTCGATTGTAAGTAATGATTGTTTGAAAAAAGAAAAAGAAACCCAAACGCAATTACTATTGCCCACCGTGAGAATGTGGTAGTATTTCTTACCTTCCTCATCTACTTCGTCTTCCTCATCTTCTTCGTCTTCCTCATCTTCTTCGTCTTCTAAACATATAGGAAGAATATTGTATTTCAAACCCGGATAAGACTTATTGGTTTGTGTTTAAATCAAGGAAGTAAATTGGTCTTGTTTATTATATATTTACCAGTACACAGTATCATATTTTAGAAATCTTTACATCTTGTCCTTCACTAGTAGAATTTCTGTGGCATGTAGGTAATAGAGGAAAAGCTAATGAAGGAACTTAAACTGGAAATGGAAGGTAGTATTTCTAACCGTCTTCCTCATCTTCATCTTCGTCTTCATCACGTTTTCTTCGTTTTTCATCTTCATCTAGAATAATCATGGACTATAATGTTGCATTGCAGCACCAAAGGAACAATATTCTTAAGATTATTTGTTTCCATATGAAAGAGTAGAGCTGCCATGATAGCATTGCATGGGTTCAGTGATGTTTCTTGTCAATATATATAGATGTGCAGTATGAGTATTTTCACTTTTTGAATCAGTCTTGAATGTGGGTAATGATACTGATGGATAATGGGTATTGCCACTTGAGAGCATTTTTTCCATCTGTATATCGTTTAATACAGTGGACATATGTTGCCTTCTAGAGATGTTCAAGTCTGCAGTGTTAAATGAGAGAGTACCTTATAGTCCGTCTTTCACCAATTAAATGCCTGTCGTTTGTAAGTAATGATTGTTTGAAAAAAGAAAAAGAAACCCAAACGCAATTACTATTGCCCACCGTGAGAATGTGGTAGTATTTTTTACCTTCCTCATCTACTTCGTCCTCCTCATCTTCTTCGTCTTCCTCATCTTCTTCGTCTTCTAAACATATAGGAAGAATATTGTATTTCAAACCCGGACAAGACTGATTAGTTTGTGTTTAAATCAAGGAAGTAAATTGGTCTTGTTTATTATATATTTACCAGTACACAGTATCATATTTTAGAAATCTTTACATCTTGTCCTTCACTAGTAGAATTTCTGTGGCATGTAGGTAATAGAGGAAAAGCTAATGAAGGAACATAAACCGGAAATAGAAGGTAGTATTTCTAACCGTTTTCCTCATCTTCATCTTCGTCTTCATCACGTTTTCTTCGTTTTTCATCTTCATCTAGAATAATCATGTAATCTTTATTGCATTACAAGTCGTGAGGAACTAATTTGATAAGATGATGCGTTTTCAGATAAAAGGTTTGAACGGAACGTGATAGTATTTCGAGGATTGAGCGGTATTTCATGCGAATATGGTAGAGTGAGTCTTAAATGTTTCTAATGATACTTATGTAAAGTGTTTATTCAAGAGATATTGCTTCTTTTGGTGTTTCTACCAGTTAAATATCTGTGGTGAGTGGTTAATGATTTTTTAAACGCAATAAATAATTACTGTGTTTTTTCTTTGAGAACTTTGCTTTATTTCTAACCTTCTGCATCTTCTTCATCCTCCTCATCTTCTTCATCGTCCTCATCTTCCTCAGCTTCTACATCTTCTAAACATATAGGAAGAACATTGTGTGTTAAATCCATTTATAATATATACAAGAAATTAAAGTGAATTGGTCGTGGTTATATATTTACCAGTACATAGTATCGGATGGCAATATTTAGATCTTGTCTTTCACTAGTAGAATTTTTGTGGCATGTAGGCAGTGGAGGAAAATCTATTGAACCATTTCATGTGTTATACAGGAGGTAGTTTTTCTAACCGTCTTCATCTTCATCTTCGCCTTCCTCACGTTTTCTGCGCTCTTCATCTTCATCTAGAATAATCACATAATAGGTCACTGCAACTCTGAAGACGTTCATAAAATCATCGTTTAAATGATTCAAGTGAATTCGAACTGTGTTCTATTGCGTAGAAATACATGATTTGATTTTCTTTACTTCTTGAAAAGGATGAATTCCAAATCTATACAATTTGCATCCTTAATATCTTGTCAGATCTTCACTATACTATTTTCTAAACTCCAAGACATGAACACGTTTTTTTGAAATCCTGACGGCCCACAAAGACGTAAATTTGACCATGCATATTTCTGCCAGGTATATTCACCAATATGATTTGCCCTCTTTCATCGTGATACATGTTTACATTTTACCCAATCTCGTGCAAGTACAAGGAACAGCTTACCAAGCGTATTCATACCCAGAGTGACCTCGGGATCTAAAAACAAAACGGTGATATCAGATGAAAATATAATACACCGATTTCCCCGACGAATTTGGCCGTTTTATTTTGAGGTACATATACTAGCAACCGCGTTTGTCAGCATTAAGACCAAAGATCTGTGCGTATTATTCAAATGAATGTCTAATGAAGAACCTCAGTTGAAAAGGCCCAAAATACCCGACAGTTTAGTTTAAGATAAGATAACTGTAACCACACGTGGAAATTATCCGTAGGTATTATCAATGAAAGTAGCTCACCGTCTCCAAATCTTGTTTGTTGCACGTGCCCATAGCGAAAGGCGCTGTTTGCAGCTGTATAGCTGCTAGTGGCAAACACTACCAGCAGAATCTGAATGAGCATCGTGTCCGTGCCTGTGTCTGATGGTATAGGTGGATGACGGCATCTTTATATATACCGTAGTGTGCACTCCAGCGTTGACGCTCTTGCAGCAGATGGGTCGTAAAAGCAACCTTATCATTCACGACTGAGTTCGTGAGATAAAAGATCTAAAACTAATAAAATTTTAGTTTCTTTACTAATGCCATTTAAGGTCTTACTGTAGGTACTACTGTTAATTGTCTACTCACTTTATACATTATCAAGCAATGCAAGAAAATAGTCTGGATGTTAGTAACTTCAAACTGACAAACACCATCTCAACACCAATTGCAGGAAGAGTTTCCTGATCTATCATTTAATAGAGGATGACATAAACATTGTTCTCTCGAGCTGAATATCAAGATTAAAATTATGTACCTGTGACATTAGTTGATATGTTTAAATATGATGACAGTACTGTTTCTACATAATTTTTAATGCACTGAAGCCACGTACCACTGACTGGTAATATAGTGTATATGAAATCTTAGTGCCATCCATAATAGTGAAAGAAACGAAACGAAAACTTACCATAACATATACGTTGTGTCTTACTTGTTTGCTCATCACTTGTTCCCTAAATTGGTAAACTTTGTTACTCTTTTTCCTATTGTAATACGGTTTGAATATTGGCAACCAGTGCCACAGAACATTTTCGACATGTGCACTACAAACCAAAAGTATGGGAACAACCTAAAATGTGACAGTCACATATAAATTAAAACGTGGTGCCGCCATTTATTAAGTCAAAATGTAAGTTTTTGTGTGTTTAGTGGGCTCTTAATGAGTGAAATGAAACATTGTCATAAACAGCAAAAAACATGGGTTCTGAAAGTACAGAAAATTTATCATAAGTATTTAAGCTTATGGCATATAGCTAGAGTACAAATGCGTTCTAACCAACTAAAAAAGGATTCTATTTAAACCGGTTTCACAAATGCTGCTTGAATACACAGTACCACCTGTTGCAGCTGTGTCCCGACTGCACAAATGGTTTCCAGCATCTATCAATGCCATCAGACATGCACACTGAAGAGTACATGTGCTGATTCAGCTTCTCTTAGTTCCTGAACCTAGGCTTTGTGCTGCCCAGCGGCACCAGCCATAGAGAACGAACAAGATTGGAAGAATCCGAATTGTAATAAATATTGCACAGTGGTGGTGACAACAACAGACTACTCTCAAACCATAAAGTGTCCAGGATGTTTAAACACTGGTCACCAAAACTTATTTGAATGTCCAGTAGAAATGGGTTAAGACTGTTTCCAGTTGTTACATATGTGACGTCACTCTATTGTCTGCCATGTGTACCAGTTTAAAGGTCATTTAAAAAATAAAAGGTCATTTTGACATTTAGTTTTGATGACAGAAATATTGCCGATACTTTGAATATAATTTAAGAATCCCCGTAGCTCTCCATTCTTTAAAAATAATGTATCTCGGCCCCGAAAAGATCCACACAGAGATATTTATTGCAATACACCATCAGTTCTGATAGATTGACCATAACCTCAAATCCTTCTGTATGACATGCATGTTGTTCAGTCATGTTGTAAATACTCGGGAGATGGTTACCTAAGACGGATCCCAATCCCTTTCTTCACTGAACAAAATATATTTAAAACAAATCTTAAATGAATGTGTCTATGCTTTTATGTCGTTAAACAAAAATAAACGTTTTATCAATTAATTTGCTCGAATATAAGAGGCTTGTTGGGCGATCTCATTTGTTTAATATATTAGTCTCAGGCTTCAGGGTGACTGAATGAATATTTCAGCAGTAATCATTCGAGCAATATTCATGCCTTTGGTGTTTACATTTCACAATATCTGTTAAAGATATTTTTAAATTGAACGCATCACCAACAGACATAACATCCGATGCAATTCAAGTTTTATCTTTTACACCATGTTTTGTTGTTTTTTTAGGTGAACATTTACACGTGTTTGTCACAAATGCTACCAGTGGGGCAGTACACTCACGCTCACATTTTCGTGAATACATCACTATGGATGGTATTTGATAAACACAAATTAATACTTAAAAATAATTGTTAATAAAGTCGGAATCGGACATTTTCATTTTGCTGAACCGTCATTCCCGGCGAGATACTCATTTATGGGGTGATTCAGAGGATTGGAATACCATTCACTGTGACTTGGTTGATTAAACTGATTTACACTTACACGGCTACCTCATGATATCCATCGCTGGTTTACCTGCTTCAAACTTGACTGTTGCCGAGAAGGAACAAGTCCGCTTTCTGTCTGAACTCAAGTCTAATATGGGTTGAATCCAGTTTCTTGTGAGTTGAAATAATGTTTTCTTTCCATTTTGTGGATGAAGACGACATACAAATGTTACGATTGTTACAAACGTGAAGAGGATTGCATGAAAGTGGCCAGACATATGTCATCCGTCTGTTCTTGAGGAATAATTGAAGAAATAAAGACAATTTATTGCTGATATATAGTTAAAGTAATGGCGGAAATAGAAAAAAAGGTTTTTCGGCTGTTGGTCTGTATCACTATAATTTACACAAATGCAAACAGGACATGTCAAAACATCTCACCTGGGCCTAACTGGGTATTCAGTGGGATGCGTAAGAGGTTATCCAGAAAAGAATGTTTATATAATTACTCGTAAAATCGGGGAAAATTACGACTAGTACGACTAGATGTTGAAAACATTAGATCAGACTGTAGATGGTAATTAGGTCGCTCAGCCACGTATGACGACGGAAAGTCAACTCAAATGGCATTAAATACATGCGCCGTCTACTGGCACATCTCAAAGATATTTTGAGCTTTTTTTCATATGAGTTGAATATGCCTCATCTGTTGATTAACATCTTTCATGAAGTTTATGTCAAGATATGTGAAAGAGTATGATACCTGATAGCCACAGAAAAGCCGGAGATCGACATGATTAGATACCATTTGTAAATTGTTATCATACGCCGAGTATTTCCCCAGTTTAATTCCCCGAAATGATTATCATATCTTAATTGCTATCTCTCTCCCCCAGCCCAACCCCAACCATCGTCTGCGACACCCGTCCTGATTCTGCTTTTGAGGCGACCCCTCCTACCTGTTACTTTTTATAGTGATGGTGAGACTCTGTGGTAGCTACATCCTTAATAGTTTCTGCGTGAAAGTCATTATTTTTTACGACAACTATCGTTTATAATGAAGATGAGTCTAATTTAAAAACGGGCATTTAAATAGTGTACTTTGTGATACAATGTCATCGCATACTAATCTGCGTAATGCCATGGTATGTTCGCTTTGGACTTTGGATCTGCGTCGCTTATATCTGCACCAGTCTCTCCTCAGTAAAGTCCTTTATACACGTTTTTTAATCTCCCTACCACTGGAACTGTAGTTAGGCCGACCGTATTCCTACAGATATTTCACACTTTCGCATATCAGCTACATAAATTGTAGAGATAAACGTGAAAAAACCAGTCTTTTTCTATTTCTATTAGTGCTTTAGTTATTTTCCCTCTAAGCTGAAGATAAAGTCGAAGATAAAGACTTAAAGGAAGACAGAGACATTGATTAAGAGGAAGAAAGCGGAACACGCGAAATGTGTGAAGGTAAATACGGAAATCTACCAAGAAGTGCCTTGTTATTTAATAATAACTCGCGTCTTACACTCTATTGATCAAATCTGTTTCAGTTAAGGACTCTGTTTTAAAAGCTGTAGTCTGTGTAGTACATAGGCCACAGCATAAGAAACACCAGTTTCGAAAAAATGAAATCTCATGGAAGCAAGCGTTCATGTTTACATTAAAAAGCCAGAGTTGCATTTCTTCTGCTGCTTTAAGTTTGTTCAGTTTGTTCCAGAGATTTGAATGTAACTCGCCCACACAGGCAACAATTTCGAACTGAAGCGCTAGTACAATGTACAGCCATGGCATACCCTTGTAACATCCTGGTGAGATAAATCGTCCGCCTTTCTGTGCTAATGAACATGTTCTGTATAGGTGGGGCAGTTTTCAAACATTTTATACGTGTAACCAGTTAAGGGACTCGACACATAAGTAATATTGTTCTTATAATATTTTATGTATCTTGATGCTTCCATTGTGATTAATGGTTTCGACATTGTCACATATGTATCCTTTTAAAGTGGGGGCGGTGCTTGTCTCAACCAATAAAGGTCCGTATTAGAATTAGTCTTCTGTAACCAATGCTTGTCTCAACCAGCGAAGGTCCATATTAGAATTAGTCTTAAGTAACCCATGCTTGTCTCAACCAGTGAAGATCCGTATTAGAATTAGTCTTCAGTGACCCATGCTTGTCTCAACCAGTGAAGGTCCGTATTAGAAGTAGTCTTCTGTAACCCATGCTTGTCTCAACCAGTGAAGGTCCGTATTAGAGTTAGTCTTCAGTGACCCATGCTTGTCTCAACCAGTGAAGATCCGTATTAGAAGTAGTCTTCTGTAACCCATGCTTGTCTCAACCAGTGAGGGTCCGTATTAGAGTTAGTCTTCAGTGACCCATGCTTGTCTCAACCAGTGAAGGTCCGTATTAGAATTAGTCTTCAGTGACCCATGCTTGTCTCAACCAATAAAGGTCCGTATTAGAATTAGTCTTCTGTAACCCATGCTTGTCTCAACCAGCGAAGGTCCGTATTAGAGTTAGTCTTCAGTGACCAATGCTTGTCTCAACCAGTGAAGGTCCGTACTAGAATTAGTCTTCAGTGACCCATGCTTGTCTCAACCAGCGAAGGTCCGTATTAGAGTTAGTCTTCAGTGACCCATGCTTGTCTCAACCAGTGAAGATCCGTACTAGAATTAGTCTTCAGTGACCCATGCTTGTCTCAACCAGTGAAGGTCCGTATTAGAGTTAGTCTTCAGTAACCCTTGCTTGTCTCAACCAGTGAAGATCCGTATTAGAAGTAGTCTTCAGTGACCCATGCTTGTCTCAACCAGTGAAGGTCCGTATTAGAAGTAGTCTTCTGTAACCCATGCTTGTCTCAACCAGCGAAGGTCCGTATTAGAGTTAGTCTTCAGTGACCCATGCTTGTCTCAACCAGTGAAGGTCCGTATTAGAGTTAGTCTTCAGTGACCCATGCTTGTCTCAACCAGTGAAGATCCGTATTAGAATTAGTCTTCAGTGACCCATGCTTGTCTCAACCAGTGAAGGTCCGTATTAGAGTTAGTCTTCAGTAACCCTTGCTTGTCTCAACCAGTGAAGATCCGTATTAGAATTAGTCTTCAGGGACCCATGCTTGTCTCAACCAGTGAAGGTCCGTATTAGAATTAGTCTTCTGTAACCCATGCTTGTCTCAACCAGCGAAGGTCCGTATTAGAGTTAGTCTTCAGTGACCCATGCTTGTCTCAACCAGTGAAGGTCCGTATTAGAATTAGTCTTCAGTGACCCATGCTTGTCTCAACCAGTGAAGGTCCGTATTAGAATTAGTCTTCTGTAACCTATGCTTGTCTCAACCAGCGAAGGTCCGTATTCGAGTTAGTCTTCAGTGACCCATGCTTGTCTCAACCAGTGAAGGTCCGTATTAGAATTAGTCTTCTGTAACCCATGCTTGTCTCAACCAGCGAAGGTCCGTATTAGAGTTAGTCTTCAGTGACCCATGCTTGTCTCAACCAGTGAAGGTCCGTATTAGAATTAGTCTTCAGTGACCAATGCTTGTCTCAACCAGTGAAGGTCCGTATTAGAATTAGTCTTCAGTAACCCATGCTTGTTTCAACCAGTGAAGATCCGTATTAGAATTAGTCTTCAGTGACCCATGCTTGTCTCAACCAGTGAAGGTCCGTATTAGAATTAGTCTTCTGTAACCCATGCTTGTCTCAACCAGCGAAGGTCCGTATTAGAGTTAGTCTTCAGTGACCCATGCTTGTCTCAACCAGTGAAGGTCCGTATTAGAATTAGTCTTCAGTGACCAATGCTTGTCTCAACCAGTGAAGGTCCGTATTAGAATTAGTCTTCAGTCACCCATGCTTGTCTCAACCAGTGAAGATCCGTATTAGAGTTAGTCTTCAGTGACCCATGCTTGTCTCAACCAGTGAAGGTCCGTATTAGAATTAGTCTTCTGTAACCCATGCTTGTCTCAACCAGCGAAGATCCGTATTAGAGTTAGTCTTCAGTGACCCATGCTTGTCTCAACCAGTGAAGGTCCGTATTAGAATTAGTCTTCAGTGACCCATGCTTGTCTCAACCAGTGAAGGTCCGTATTAGAATTAGTCTTCTGTAACCTATGCTTGTCTCAACCAGCGAAGGTCCGTATTAGAGTTAGTCTTCAGTGACCCATGCTTGTCTCAACCAGTGAAGGTCCGTATTAGAATTAGTCTTCTGTAACCCATACTTGTCTCAACCAGTGAAGGTCCGTATTAGAGTTAGTCTTCAGTGACCCATGCTTGTCTCAACCAGTGAAGGTCCGTATTAGAATTAGTCTTCAGTGACCCATGCTTGTCTCAACCAGTGAAGGTCCGTATTAGAATTAGTCTTCAGTAACCCATGCTTGTCTCAACCAGTGAAGATCCGTATTAGAATTAGTCTTCAGTGACCCATGCTTGTCTCAACCAGTGAAGGTCCGTATTAGAATTAGTCTTCTGTAACCCATGCTTGTCTCAACCAGCGAAGGTCCGTATTAGAGTTAGTCTTCAGTGACCCATGCTTGTCTCAACCAGTGAAGGTCCGTATTAGAATTAGTCTTCAGTGACCAATGCTTGTCTCAACCAGTGAAGGTCCGTATTAGAATTAGTCTTCAGTGACCCATGCTTGTCTCAACCAGTGAAGATCCGTATTAGAGTTAGTCTTCAGTGACCCATGCTTGTCTCAACCAGTGAAGGTCCGTATTAGAATTAGTCTTCTGTTACCCATGCTTGTCTCAATCAGTGAAGGTCCGTATTAGAATTAGTCTTCAGTGACCCATGCTTGTCTCAACCAGTGAAGATCCGTATTAGAGTTAGTCTTCAGTGACCCATGCTTGTCTCAACCAGTGAAGGTCCGTATTAGAATTAGTCTTCAGTGACCCATGCTTGTCTCAACCAGTGAAGGTCCGTATTAGAGTTAGTCTTCAGTGACCCATGCTTGTCTCAACCAGTGAAGATCCGTATTAGAATTAGTCTTCAGTGACCCACGCTTGTCTCAACCAGTGAAGGTCCGTGTTAGAGTCAGTCTTCAGTGACCCATGCTTGTCTCAACCAGTGAAGGTCCGTATTAGAGTTAGTCTTCAGTGACCAATGCTTGTCTCAACCAGTGAAGGTCCGTATTAGAATTAGTCTTCAGTGACCCACGCTTGTCTCAACCAGTGAAGGTCCGTATTAGAATTAGTCTTCTGTAACCCATGCTTGTCTCAAGCAGTGAAGATCCGTATTAGAGTTAGTCTTCAGTGACCAATGCTTGTCTCAACCAGTGAAGGTCCGTATTAGAATTAGTCTTCAGTGACCCATGCTTGTCTCAACCAGTGAAGGTCCGTATTAGAGTTAGTCTTCAGTAACCCTTGCTTGTCTCAACCAGTGAAGATCCGTATTAGAATTAGTCTTCAGTGACCCATGCTTGTCTCAACCAGTGAAGGTCCGTATTAGAAGTAGTCTTCTGTAACCCATGCTTGTCTCAACCAGCGAAGGTCCGTATTAGAGTTAGTCTTCAGTGACCCATGCTTGTCTCAACCAGTGAAGGTCCGTATTAGAGTTAGTCTTCAGTGACCCATGCTTGTCTCAACCAGTGAAGATCCGTATTAGAATTAGTCTTCAGTGACCCATGCTTGTCTCAACCAGTGAAGGTCCGTATTAGAGTTAGTCTTCAGTAACCCTTGCTTGTCTCAACCAGTGAAGATCCGTATTAGAATTAGTCTTCAGTGACCCATGCTTGTCTCAACCAGTGAAGGTCCGTATTAGAATTAGTCTTCTGTAACCCATGCTTGTCTCAACCAGTGAAGATCCGTATTAGAATTAGTCTTCAGTGACCCACGCTTGTCTCAACCAGTGAAGGTCCGTGTTAGAGTCAGTCTTCAGTGACCCATGCTTGTCTCAACCAGACAAAGCAACCAACTAACTATAGGTAAAATACATTTGTAACTGCTCATGGGTTACATACAGAAGGCACACATACAAGTTTTATATAATTGTTGCTTTGAGACAGGAGTTATTTCTTCCTATTATTATGCTGCGTTCGCGTGTATGTAAAAGACACAATTTTGTTAGCTTACCGAGATGACAAGACTCACCTCCTCAAGAAACTTTACTTGGAAATAGGAGTCATAATGTCGTGGTTTTGCGAGAACGGATTTATCATGTAATACAAGTAAGAATTTTGGGAACACTCTAAAATAGTCATACATAAACTTAAATATGGTGAGGTCATCGATATGCTGAGGTCATTGATACGCTGAGGTCATTGATACGCTGAGGTAAATGAAAAAATATACATGTAATTGTGTGCTTAATGGGCATGTTGGAGCATTCAGTGAAGCTGATTCATTATCCCTTGAGTTTGATGAAAATGAAATATTCTCAAAACGACGGAAAAACAAAGGTACTGAAAAACAGCAGCACCATGTTTGATTCAAACTCCCAAGCACAACAGCCTATTGCAAGTGGAAGACTGACTACTCATACAGCTTGTGGCAACTGGGCACTGGGCCGATATAAATAGATTCCGAAATATCTGAACATGTGCAGTGCACGTATGTAGGGACACACGTGATGTTACCAGTATTTAAACACATGCAGTGTTTGCATATATAGCGAAACCCATATGCATTGTTCGTATACAAAACTGTTCTAACAAACACACTTCATAACAATTCATTTATGTAGCGCCTAGTGTCCACCTGACTAGATGCTCACAGGATGCATGTTCTCAGAATATGATAATTATTACCCCGGATTACCCAAGCTGCCCCTTAGGCGCTAGAAGGTTATACACATGTTGTCAACAGAGGCAATCTTGGACAAACTCACTTGCCTAAAATGATCATGAGACAACAGTTATCAGTGTGGTGCTGGACTAACGTCCAAGAAACTATTAGGAGTCAAGCTGCCACACATGGTCACCCATCAAAGCACTGCCCGACGCTGCTTAACGTCAATTGATTGTGACCTGAGCCCTACGCAACGCACAAGTCCACAAAACCCACCCAAACCCATCCACTCGTCGTGCAAATGACGTTAGTGCCAAATCAGGTTTTGCACGTGTAGTCGGTCACGTGATCTTCGCATCGAAGTTTTTTCATTTGCACGTGTTTGCGTTGGCCTCAAGAATGGAAAAAAACACACTTTTGAATCACAGTTCTAACGGTACTTTAAATGCCACGATTGTCAAATGTGCAACGTGAACGTGCCGTTGGAATGTTGCAAGCGGGAAGATCAGTTATTAACGTCGTAATGAGAGTAATGGGATGCAGCCGTCATACTGTGTATGACTTGCGAAGTCATCTACAAGAAACTGGCACCCAAGGTCGGGTCGTCCACGTGTGACGTCACGAGCAGAAGACCGTCAAATCCTCCTACGTCACCTACCTGACAGATTTCTGCCAGCTACACGAACCAGGGCTGAGATGTTTACAGGTCGACTGTCCTCACAGACCATTCGAAGTCGGTTGCGGGCTGCCAGTCTCTATTCTCGACGTCCATATTGTGACTTGATATTCTGTATACCCGTGTTTTGGAACGGCGGTGTATCCTAATGAAACTTATTCTGGCACTGTCAGTGTATCGACTACATCACACAGATCTCAGCAATGGAATAATAGCAATTTGACCATCTTATCATATCCCGTTATTTTGTGGTGCCCTGAAGAAAGAATGTGAAGTTTCTTTCACAGTATATGTATGTGGCAATTTTGTGCAATGATAAAATTTATTTGCAATTCATCGGTCCCTTTATTCAAACGGACTGTAACAGAAGTTAATTCCAGACTCGATTATTTACAGAACGCAGCCATAGAGCTGGAATATTGGTGAGTGCGGTGTAAAACTAGACTCACTCACTGCCTATGAAGAGTACATGTAGTATGTCTATATTATACATATAATAATATATATCATATCTATATAAAGATATAACAACAAGCGTACCCTCATGGTCGTACAAAAATACTGCTTTGAAGAGCAAAACTTCACCAACATTGGCAGTATATGTCGCTATCCGTTATAAGGATTTGAATTGAAGTATTTAGAATAACTTTTTTCAGTTCAATCGCTTAACTAGAAATATCACATGTGTAGCTTGGACGCCCACCTTGTCCCAGTGGCTATAAGATGGGAACATGTGTGTGTGGCCCATCTGGGCCCAGTGGTTATAAGATGGGAACATGCATGTGTGGTTATAAAACTCATCAACGCCCACCTGGGCCCAGTGGTTTTAAGATGGGAACATGTATGTGTGGTTATAAAACTCATCAACGCCCACCTGGGCTCAGTGGTTATAAGATAGGAGCATGTTTATGTGGTTATAAAACTCATCAACGTCCACCCGGGCCCAGTGAGAGAGAGAGCGAGAGAGTGTGTAAACGAGAAGTGCAAAGGGATGTTGTATATTTATTTGTATGTCTGTAATTTCGTAAGATACTTTCATACTTGCGTCAGTCGGAAAAAGACAACACAATACAACTTACCGCGACATCTTTTAATGATAAGCGCACCTTTGGAGATTTCAAAACAGCAGATACTGACCAAAGACAAAATTACTTGTTTAAAGTTAAATTCATCGGTACGTTTTCACTACAAACAGAGTATAGCCGAGATTTACTGTCACACGTAGTTCACGGGTAATCCATCATTCACCGTTACACGTGGTGTACTCTCCAGTACGTGAACGTCACCAGACACACAGTCAGAGAATGAGTACAGGTAGTTCTCGGGAACAAACAATCTCTCTCGATGCCCGGTCCCCACGTGTCGGACTTAGCTAACGCAATGTTGACCTACTTACGGTAGTGACAAATAGCTTCACTGGCGTCAGTTGTCACTTGATACATTTAGTTACTTCAAACTGTTTGTTACTAAAACCCTGTTTCCGCTTTACAAACAAATAATATATTGTTAAGGAGGAGAAGACAATGATGGATATCGCACCCACATGTTGCCCTTACCCGGTGTTTTCCGAACAAAATCTAATCACAAGAAAGTCTTTCCATATGGTGCTCAAACGACTATTTTGAGTGAGACGGCCGAAAGCTTCAACAACTGTGCTACTCTACCACCTACCAGGCCATGAGTTATGACAAGGGGTTCCCAAACAAATAACGGCTCAGTGACCGAGCCTTCATCTGACCAGTGAAGATCCAGTAAATTATTGGCCTTCAGTAACCCATGCTTGTTGTCTGAGGCGACAAACGGGATCGGCTGGTCAGGCTCGGTGACTTGGTTGACACATGTCATCGGTTACCAAATGCATAGATCGATGCTGATTCTGTTGATCACCGAATTTTCTGATTCGAATTACAGATGTTTTGTCTAAAACCAATGTGCGCTGTCTTTGAAATGTGTACATGTGTTCTAGTTCGTTAGCAAGAAACTAGAACGGTGCGGTTGTTGAGAGGTTGGGTTGGTCTGTCGTTCGTGTCCACCGAAAGGGGTTCACCGCCACTGACTGGAACAGCTCTCAGCACGCGAATCTGAGGAAGTAACAAGTCACATATGAGGATAGTCATGGCTCGTCTGGAAGTACCAACACGACACGACCGAGGGAACGACAGAGATGCAAGCCATACATTTCTAGCAATGGTGAGAACGTCAACAGCATTTGATACCTCAGTATTAACACGGTTACTTATTCTTTTAATTGGATTTCCTCATTTGATACCTCTAAGTGCCATTTAAAAATTCTTAGTTCAGAAAAAATATCAAAGTGAAGAGCTTATACATTTCAGACATAATAGTGAGTGAGTAGGGTGTTTACGCCGCTGTTCCAGGAATATCGATATCACGGCAGGGAACACCAGGAATGGGCTTCACACATTGTACCCATGTAGGGAATCGAACCCGGTTCGTTAGCGTGAGAAGCAACGCCTTCACCATTAGGCTCAGATGTAAACCTATCGGAACAAAGTTTGCATAGTTGCACATTGTACGCGTGACTTCCACTCCTTTAGTCAGATTTGATCATGATCTGACCACAGACCCCTAATGCCAACTTAGAAACGATGTCGTTCTCGTGCCACATACATTGTATACCCAGCTAGGTCTTACCCTATCCTCTGTGGTGAGAAGTGGCAGCACCATCAGAACCCAGCGGACAGACTCCGAACAGGGCGGGGTGGTTAGCGAACCCTTGTACGTGTAGTAATCGTTGTCAAGCACCAACAGCTCGTTCGGGTCAAGGGTCACTTCCTCAGATTCCCCTGAAACAGAATTGGATCTCAATACTGACGATGAGAGGTCTTGTTGAGCTGTCATATAGCTTCCACAATACTGAATAAGATCTGTCTGTATCACTCGTAACTCGTTTTTTATATACAATAGCATATAATGGATCATTATTCAATGTTCCTCTTCAATACATAGGGAATAGGAATTGACTGTGATGTATACATTTGATGCCCAGAATCATGATTGTCGTGAGGTTAGATTCCTCACATGGTGTGAAGCCCATTTCTGGTGTCACCCATTGTGATGTTGCGGCAATATTGCTAACAGCGGCGTAAAGCTAAACTCACTCACGTAAATCTCTGCAAAGATCAGATGATCCTCAAGAATGTATACATCCATTACGCTGAACACATGTGTAGACATCTCGACTATGAACCAAGGAAGTATATATATATATATAGTAATATATAAGTATATATATCTAATACAACGATACAAATGCGTAAGCACATCTACCCGTGAAGGTCCGGGTTAGAATATTGGCCTTCAGTAACCCATGCTTGTCGTAAGAGACGACTGACGGGATCAGGTGGTCAAGCTCGGTGACTTGGTTGACATGTGTCATCGGTTCCCACTTGCGCAGATCGATGCTCATGCTGTTGATCACTGGATTGTTTGGTTCAGTCCCGATTATTTACAGACCGCCGCCATGTAGCTGGAATATTGCGTAAAACTAAAGTCACTCACTCACTGTAAGCAGATGATGACATGTTCCTATCAACAACTCCTGAAATAACAAGTACAGCCCAAACCAATGAGTACGTGCTCAAGATTAATAGTGTATGTTTCTACCATTCAGCGGTGACATTAGCTGGTTTAGTGTCACGTACGCTGTCAGCTGGCCATGACAATACACTTACCGACTTTTAGATGCGCCACTTCATCCACGAATGTGTTGAAGGCCTGGTTCACAGATTCACCGACTACCTGGAAAATGGTGAAGAAGACTGTCAGTTATCGGCGGCGTCGCTTTTGTTCACTTTAACACTTTGTCTTGTGATAAGCTGCTGTATTCTTTACTTACTAGAAACATGACATATTCGAGATAAATGACCATCAGTAATCACTTGAAAGGTCAGACAACCAGACTTGTCATCACTTGACAACAGTTTCAAAATATTTGCTGAATACTGTCAGAGAGGCATGTCGGACATGAAATCGCTCAGTTTAACTGAACATATTGCATAGAGATATATAAACTGAGAAGAAACATTCTGTTCACTCCTCTGTTTTTCCTGGGCAGTATTTTAGTATAAAGGACCCGCAGAAGTAAATGTGAGATACTCGTTGAAGGCGGAGTTGGAAAAGACCAAATAAACAACTTTAACAAGGTAAAATAACCTGAAAACTTCATAATATCACGCTTAACATTTTTCGAACCCTGTAACTTTCATCAGTCTTGTTTTCGGAGTTTATGCTCATAGCTGACACGTCCTGGCTGCCAAGGCGTCTTTTGGTCTATAGTTACAATGGTCACAAAAGGGCTCAAAGATCGTTCACCTCCACGTTCGGTTTAGTCTGTGCGCATGATCTGAATCCTCTTACCATCAGGAACACTCCAATAACAGCCAGACCATCTGCCTTGTCAACGGCTCCTGCAACACTCCCATACTCCTTCTTGTAGTGAACCAGGTGCAACTACAACAACGACGGTGATGCTTTATGTTAAACAAGTAACGCATACCTCCCTCCCGCTTACCCACTCCCCCAACTCAGATGAAATAAAATAAATAAATTACAAAATACCCAAACTAAACAAAAGCAAAACCAGCAACAGCAAAAAGAAATAGAAAGGAAGAAACGAAACCAAAAACCCCTCTGGAGTCAACTGTATGTGTTTATCTGTATCCAGAGCACGTGTGCATGTATTATTATCGAATAGTCATGATAACAGGTATTCGCGAAAGGTATCAAATGTTATCAAAGAAATTATAAAATAGAAAACGGATTCTGTTCCATAAGACAACAACATGGATAGATAAATCTAACCCAATTAATACCTTTGTTAATTTTTCTTCATTTCATTATATAATTATTCACTGTCAGTTACTCACAACTGACGAATTATTCCAGTAGGTAATTAAATAGTTTTACCTCCCCATCCATGTGCTTGCCGTTGACGAGATGTTCCGAGGGAGAATGGAAGTGCATTGATCCCAGGACATATTCCCCGTCAGAGAAAGGGATGTCCTTCGTCACGAGACGTTCGTTTTCGAAGAAGGCCAGATTCGCACCATGGCCTGCGACAATACAACAGCATCAAACATGAAGAGTTTAGATCTAATCTATACTATCCAATAGAATCAGCAATGCGAATGCCGTAATGTTAAGAATACCTGATGTCGTGTTTTGGCTAAAGAGGAATCACCCAAACAGGAAGCCAAAACACGACACTGTCATGGAGACACTTGAGGTAATGTACCATATTATATTTTGTCTGTCGTTTAACGTTTCACTTCAGGGACAGTAGCATTGAGGTGTGGACCAGACAATACAGTGATTGTCATGTGAGCAACGACCTTCATTGTAAGGGTTCGTGTAAGCTGTAATTGTATGGAGTAGAACTGATCTGGCCTTAACATATCTATGCCGGAAGCAAATGTACTGTAAAGTCCCATGGCCCCTAGTATCTACCTTTAGTTGCTGCCGATCTATAGCATGTTTTGTACCCAGATGCTAGAAATATTCCAGCAGTATTGGAGCAGAGTAACACCAGATACATGTATGAAACATGTTGGGAATCAAACTCTAGCCTTTAGCGTGACTAGCAACAGTTTTTACCTCCATGTTACTCGGTCTCCGCTATACGTCTCAGAAATATGTAATATGTAAGATGTAATACAATACTTACTTGCTATAAAAATCAGTTGCGGGAAATGATTACACATTTTCTGGAGTAAATACCAACGCTGCTAATACTACATGCCATTATGAAAGTGAATTGTCTTGAGATTAAAGTACTGCACTAGATCATAAACACTCATTAGAAACTAACTATGCTTATCTAATTTCAGCGAGTTGAGCATGTACTAGTTGCCTGAATATGTGCCAAATATAAATATCATATAAAAATGATATTACAGCCGATATTTGTAAATTAATTCAAAATATTACCATTCATTTTTAAAATCCCGGATACATCTCCTTTTGGTTCGTACTCGATGCCACCCAGAGGATAACACACAGCATCTCCACTCGGTATGTCAATAGGGGACTGATTTGACCCATTGCAGCAGTGGGTGTCCTTGTCCAGATCGTACCAGTGGAAAGGATCTGCAACACAATATCCATCATTTCAGTTCACGTTAAGCGTACTGCAGATCACTGATTGACTCATTATTGTTTACGCCGCACTCACCAATATTCCAGCGATCTGTAAATAATCTAATGTGGACCAGACAATCCAGTGATCAAGAGCAGGAGCATCGGCCTAGGCAATTAGGATACAATGAAATGTGTCAACCGGGTCAGCGAGTCTGACATCCCAACCCGTTAGTCGTGCACAGGTTAATGAAGACCAATTCTAGCCCGGATCTTCAAGGTTAATGTGGGAGAATTTGATGCGTTTCTTGAATGTGTCCGGTGAAACCAACGAGCACTGAACAAGCAAGAAAGCTAATCAGGGGGAGCTGATTTTCGATGTCAAGATCTTAATTTCAAGGACGCCTAAGACACGCAGCTGTACATAGCGAATCTGTGCAGTGCAGGGTGTCGTTGTCCTAACGCTAAGGTGTTCGTAACTCCCACAGTATAACAGACTGTTACACCTGTCGTGGCGCTATAGCTGCTTTGTACAACGGCGCCCAGATCCTTAAATGTTTCAATCCATTTGACGAAAGAGAGCTATGACCTGGGGTAATCGTAACGCCCATACATTATCATCTGGCCCAAGACAGTCTAAAACAGCAATGTGGAAGATACCCGTGGTCCACTCGTCACCTCCTCAACTCGATAATGCTTGAAGGAAGACATTGGGATCAATACTTAATTTCAATAATAAGTCTCTGAATGGCATTTTAAAGTCGCACACATACGCAAGAGAGGTTTTATGGATGTCAGCTAGGAAATTCTTTACTATGAGAAAAACAAGGTTACGGAGTATGCCCCTAGTCATTCAGTCCGCAACGTTGTGTTCCTTGTAATAAAGAAGTTGACATCAATAATGACTCTTTTCCTGCAGGAAAAATAGAAATTAAGTCTGACTACATTTTATGGGGAGTGATGGATGTGCAAGTATCATTAACTGGCAGTATCCAACAGTTCATTATGAGTGAGTGAGTGAGTTAAGTTTTAACCTGCACTCAGCAATATTCCAGCTATGTGGCGGCCGTCTGCAAATAATCGAGTCTGGACCAGACAAACACTGATCAACGGCATGAGCCCATCTGCACAACTGGGAATCTATGACATGTGTCAACAAGGTCAGTCAACTTGACCACCCGCCTCTTACGCCAAGCATTCATTCGGAAAATCATTCCACAACACTGGAGCTGTAACCTTAAAATACAGCACATCTCCCCCATATTGGTGGCGGTTCTGGAGACTGGAAGATCATTCCAAAAGCACTGTTGGATCGGAGAGTTCTACGTGAAGCTTTCAATGAAATGAGAGGTCTTAGACACTCAGGACCAATGGGATCATTCAGGACGGAATATGTGAGAGAAAACATCATCTGACTCGTTGTACAGAAAGCCAGTGTCGCTCAAGAAGGATTGATGTGATTTTACACTGCTTCCAGGAATCGGTGATGAGACGAGCAGATCAAGATGGAATGTTATTTTACTTGTTTGCACAAGAGGTTTCAGACAATTCAAAGTCCGATATTTCTTGATGTTGCTGATATTGTCGAGACAGGGTGACACAGAACGACAGAAGGTGCTATTACGAATTGTTGTTCAGACAGGAGGAATGTTAGTTATATATAATTCCAACTTGCCCAGCACTATACCGGCAGATCCATTTACAGTAAAAAACATCTTTCCACCAATATATCATAGAGTGTCGAATGCGCTCTGCTCAAAAGCTGCTTGGTGAGGGTTGTTGCCTTAATAAAGTTTGTAAAAGGTTAGTGGTAGATTTGTGAAAGACCTTTCAAAATATGACCTGTCAGGCACAAAAATGAATATCTGGTGCAAATGCTTATTTTCAAGAATGAAAACATGATGCAGTATGTTTTTTTCCTTCAAGCAGGCACTTGCCCTTGCATGGTCCTTTTGGCGAACACTAAATTTCGTCAGCATGTGTGATTCCTCAACGTTTGAAATGGTCGACGTCGTCAAATGATTAAAGTGGATATTTCTGAGACTTTTAGACATTTAAATAGCTTTTACTTGAAGAAAATAAGTACAATGCTTCAATCAGCTTACCGTCGTGGGAACCTGGGTGGTAGTCGAAGTGTATATGTTTTGACGGGATGGGACACAGGGCGTCTTTCGCAGTTGCGTAGACGCTGGCTGCAACGACAACTACAGCAATGGGAATCAGCATCTTTACCAGTCAGTGTCTGTGTGATTTATTAACATGGTGCCAAGAAACCTATAAATACAGCGGGCTGTCTGAAACTAACACCGGACCTGCAGCAGGTGGGTCCAATATAGACTTATCGTAACTGTGTACGCGCAGATGAAAAATATATAGTACTCATAAACTGTTAACTTTATATCTACAGCAGTTCAAACGTAACATATATTATACCTGGGGAATATGTGTGTAACATATGTTACATCTGTCCACTTTCTAAATGGCTTTGTGTATTCACAGCTCTCGGCCTCGGACAGGCTGAGTGGGTTAGGTGGCTGACTTGTGTCATCCTTAAATGTACTAAAATCTGTACTTAACTGAGAAAATGGAGAAGACAAAACGAGAAAGTACATTTCCCAAACATATGACATATTATCTTCGAAATCACTTTGTGTGTTCACAGCAGTTTAGATTGTATCTGAAGCTTCCTGTACTACCCACACCAGCTTTTCTCGTCATATTGTATGATATATATAAATAAGGATATACAATTTCATGGGTGAGTGATATCACAAAAGAATCAGTTCGGCAAGTTATTTGTACGTAAAACATGGTGTTGTTTGATGACTCACTCAGGACCCTTTCAGTATTCTGACAGATGTCTGGAGTGGTGGAAGTACAATCATGCACGGAAATGAACCTGATGGCGTAACGCGCACACACATTACAACGGGGCTCTCTCACCAAGTCCCAAAGAAGGAAATCACAACCGGCCTTGTAGACCTAATGGCGGAAGTTGCCGGTAGTGAAGGATATGGTTGCTCATTTTACCAACACCCGCTGTCATCACTGATTTTCGGTAAGTTTCACAGCTATTTTTAACTCTACACCAAAAAGAATTTGGTTTCTTTTCTTTGGCGCTGACGTTGTATGTTTAATGCTCGGGCCATTCTGGTACATACAGTTTCATTCGTGTATGATTTTATAAAAGCAATGAAAATGGAAATATGAGCATTTTGTAAACTGATTACAGTTTGATGACTGCCAGACCTTCAAATACCAAACGCACCGTATGCTTCGCTTCAATACTTCATGTGCTCCAGGACACCTGTCAATGAAATCCTAGAAGAGACATTGTCGTGCTGCCGCCGATATGAATTGTGTGAAAACGGTTGTTTTCTGTGTTTTTTTCTCTTGTTCTTTGGTGCATTTTTGTTTTTCATTTGTTTTGTTTGTTTGTTGGGGGCAATAAATTATTGCATTTTGTGCCATTTCTGCATTTTTACGTGAACACAAAGGAGGCCTTGTGAGGCCTAGAGACTCCTCTAACGTTATATTGGCCTGATCTTTCTAAACGTATATCATGGGTGCCATTCGTAAATGACATTTTGTATAAATTAGGATTTCAGATCGTATTGCAACCGCAATGGGAATGGATGTACTGACGACCAGACACTGATTACAGGTTGTGAGATCTCTTCTTTATTGACAGACATCCTGAAACACATGTTTAGAGAGTAAATACTAAGTTCAGGATATACAGTATGGTTCAAAATTATTGAGAATAGCTAAAGCATTTCATATTATTAAACGAGAACAAATCAGATAAAATTGAATGTATTGTGAAAGTGAACTGACCTTTTCATGTTGTGTAGGTAACAATTTAATATTTTATCAAGTCTCCTTGAGCTTCACGGCACAGTCTAAGACGGGTAGGCATACTTCCTATCAGAGAGGTTAGTGTCTCGTGAGTTATGCTGTCCCAGTATCGGACCACTTCTCTCTTCATGTCTTCAATTTTTGTCAACCCCTTTTGATTCACACATTCCTTCATCATCCCCCAAATGTTCTCAATGGGATTTAAGTCAGGACTATATGCAGGAAATGGTAATGCAGTCACATTTTTCTCCTGAAACCACTGCTTGGCATGTTTTGCGGTGTGTTTAGGATCATTATCTTGCTGCAAAATCCAGTCATTTCCATAAAACACATGTGCACTTGGAAGCAGAAAATTATCCAATATGTTAGTGTAGCGTTGACTTGTCAGATTTCCCTCAAACACACACAGCGGGGTCGTTCCTAATAAGGATATCCCTCCCCATACATGAAACTTTGGGCTGTATTTAGGTCGTCGATACAACGGTGCTGACGCAGACTTTGTCAATATTTTCACATTATTGGGATATACCCATATTGAGCTTTCATCAGTAAAAATCACATTTTCCCAGTCAAAGTTTTCATGTGCCAAACACCACTCAACACGCCTGTCTTTATGTTCTTGTTTCATGAGAGGAGAAAGAATTCCAGTCTTTTTCTCCCATCCAAGATCAATCAAATTTCTTCTAACTGTAGATTTTGATACAACTGTTGATCCCCTTTCTATCATTTCATACCTGATGTTGGAGATGCTTGCCCTTTGCTTTTTAGACGCTAAAATTCCCAGCCGGACGCGATCTGAGAAGTCCAATTTTCTGGGTCTCCCTGCTCCTTTCTGATGCCCCAAATCCTTTCCCTCTTTAAAATTCTTCCTAATCCTATACACAGTAGAAAGAGGAGTTCCTGTTCTCTCTGCCAGTGTATTTACATCATCAATTCCTTGATTACACAACTCAAAAATCAACCTTCTTTTATCTTCAGCAGACATTGTTGACAGTGCTGAGGAAAATGACGTCTGCTACAAATTCAGGGGAGGTAACTCTAATTGTACTATACTCAGTAGGCCAAGATGAGTTACCTCCCTTATACCATTACTTAGTTTTAAAGTATCAGTGAATCAGTTGAGGTGTTAGGACAGCTCAAAGTAAGAAGAAAAATTCTCAATAATTATGAACCAGACTATACATATAAACGTATATAGGTATATGCAATCATTGCATCTCTCATGTCGTTGCTAACATATAAGGAATAAATCTAATACATAATCATTGTGAACAGATGCACATTACATAATGTTGTTGTGACAATACTTACATTGCCATTGCCGCGGTGACTGAAACCACCAAGAACGATAACTCCTTGCTACTATAGGAACGTTTCAAATCGTACCAACGCACAGATTATGAGGAACGTGTTAGCACGAGACAAAATCTATCAATTGTATCAGTAACATAATATTTTTATGCATATAACACAATAATAACATTCATACCCTGTGTGTGACGCTGGGGTGTCGAAGAGCCATGTCTATACAGTCAATATAAGGCTTCTACAAGGAATGTCTCAATATTCTAAACTTGCATATGTTACAATCAGGCTGTTCCGTCATTTGGATAGAAGCAATAAATTTCCTGAAATGATTTTGAACATCTAGCAAAAAAAATTCCTGAAATGACTTTGAACATCCAGCAAATACACCTATACACCTATCAGAACATAAGCAAGACATCCTCGATGCCGAGAGGCACGGATAACGCTAGAGGTTCAAAATGAAAACCAAAAATGGTTTCACATCAGTACACCGTCTATGTGTGCAGAGAAATATCCCAGTAAGTGTAGACTACGGTGTGTATATTTTAGAAGGATATGCTCATCTTTGGCTACCATCACTTTTTGATACACATTGACAGACACACGCTTATGTGTGAGTGAGTGACTGACCTAGGTTTACGCTGCACACAACCATTATTCCAGCTATATGGCGGCGGTCTGGACTAACCAATCCAGTGATCAAGAGCAGGAACATTGATCTACGCAACTGGGAAGCGACATGTCATCTACGTCGGTGTGCCAGACCACCCGATCCCGTTAGTCCCAAAGTCGCCTTTTGTATGTGCCGTGGGTTGCTGAAGACCTTTTCTGCCCCTGACTTTCACGGGTCTAAACGCTTATGATATCATTTGATAGAGCACATATTTCTCTGGGTTCCTTTTCATGTGAATGCTTGACTGGTCTCTGTATGTTTCTTGGTGAAACTTTCTCAACCCCCGATAGTCCTTACAAGTCATTACATTGTAGCGATACAAAGAGGCTCACGTTTTAGCGGGCGTATTATTTTTTTCTAAAGGGCTACGTGTTATTACCGGAGCTGATATTTATTTTCAGCCCCGTTAAAAAATAGAATAGAAAACACGCACATCTTCATTGTTCATGACAGTTTTTTATTTGAATTGATCACATGATTATACATGGGACGTGTATATGTGTTTACGCGGCACTAATGGTAAACCATTTCGGTAACAGATGTTAAACATTTACTAAATTATTGTGGTTTTACTGACGTATTTCTGTCACGAAAGATTACCTGTCCAAAGTACCTTTTGTTCTGTTTTGACCTCTGAGAAATACTTCTACGATATAAATCTCAGAAAATTCCTTGTGTCAATATACAGATTTAGATGCTCTTCACATGATCTTATGATCGTGAACGGGAGATATTATATAATTCCAAGAGAAAACAGATTTTGCAAATTTCCTACATAAAATGTAATCGAAGATGAGTTTCACTATTAGCTGGTATGTCCTTACTGCTCTGATGTAAGGACAAAATATCTACCACAATATCATTATTGATATCCTACCATGTTTAAATTTAATTGTTAATGAACTCCAGTACTACAGCTTACATTCGCAAACTTGGTATGTGTATTTACCATGCTTTTGAACATTGTGATTGTAGGCCGAAAGTATTATCACATTTTGTACTTCTCAAGTACTACAGCTTACATTCGCAAACTTGGTATGTGTATTCACCATGCTTTTCAACATTGTGAATGTATGCCAAAAGTATTATCACATTTTGTACTTCTCAAGTACTACAGCTTACATTCGCAAACTTGGTATGTGTATTCACCATGCTTTTGAACATTGTGATTGTAGGCCAAAAGTATTATCACAATTTGTACTTCTCAAGTACTACAGCTTACATTCGCAAACTTGGTATGTGTGTTTACCATGCTTTTGAACATTGTGAATGTAAGCCAAAAGTATTATCACATTTTGTACTTCTCAAGTACTACAGCTTACATTCGCAAACTTGGTATGTGTGTTTACCATGCTTTTGAACATTGTGATTGTAGGCCAAAAGTATTATCACATTTTGTACTTCTCAAGTACTACAGCTTACATTCGCAAACTTGGTATGTGTATTCACCATGCTTTTGAACATTGTGATTGTAAGCCAAAAGCATTATCACATTTTGTACTTCTCAAGTACTACAGCTTACATTCGCAAACTTGGTATGTGTATTTACCATGCTTTTGAACATTGTGATTGTAAGCCAAAAGTATTATCACATTTTGTACTTCTCCAGAAATACAAATTACATTCGCAAACTTGGTATGTGTATTCACCATGCTTTTGAACATTGTGATTGTAGGCCAAAATTGTTATCAACCTTTGTACTATAGGACTGTGACCTCTTCGGTTCTAAAGTAAAGAGAGATTGAGATTACATTAAATAATATATGATGGTCGGGATAGAGTCTTAGAATGCACAGACATTGCGTTCATCAGCATGTGACATAGACGGTGCGGCCGTTGAGCGGTTGGGATGGTCTGACATTTGTATCAACGTAGAGAGGTTCGCCGTCACTGACTGGAACATCCTTTAGCACGCGAAGCTTAAAAGAAACAACAGTGTCACCTTTGACAGTAAAGATAATGATCAACGGAGAATCTAAACTTTCACAAAAGTTAACTTTATGGATTCGTTTCCGTGATAGGTAGAGTTTATTTGCCTTTTAAACTTCCCATTAACATTATAATAAAATGGAACAAGGTTGTAAGCTGATAATACCAAGACGCCAATGACTAAGACTTTTCAAATCAACATGGCTGGTTGACTGAATCCCATGGCACTCTGGAGGTGAGGACCGTCGCCCACACCTGTCTTGCCCACAGTTGCTTACACGACGTTCACTCACAGTTTGCAGAATGTTTTGTGAGACGTGAATCAGCAAACGCATTTAAAAATAATCTTATTCTGTGTGAAGCGTTAAAAAACAAGCACATTTAAATAAATCTTACTCTGTCTGCTGTGGTGCTGATAGGGTCTTTCATAACAACCCATCGGACAGACTCCGAACATGGCGGGGTGGTAAGCGAGCCCTTGTACGTGTAGTAATCGCCATCACGAAGCAGCAGCTGACGCGGGTCCAGACTCACTTTCTTAGGTTTATCTAAAACATGGCAACAGAGATACATCTCAGTACTGAAGGAGATAAATCTAGCGATCAGTCATTGATTTTTCGTCATACAGTCTACCCTGGCTGATACGCCGCAATTTGTCCTTGATGATTTGGATATGGAACTGGGTTGCCTTACAATCAGGGACGCCATACTCGCACAGAACCATTAAGAAAAACACGTACATTTGATGAAAGTCAGAATACTAAAGAAAATTAATCAAGGTGATCAGTCATGTCACTATTCATGGATACAAACAAATACACATCATGCTACTTCCAAACGAACGAAAATGCGCATTTTCCATTGATGCTTACACGCCTTTAATTTGTCATACCATTGTCTCATTAACATAGGGTGCATATTGCAGCCCACTGAATACAATCACCACAAACCACGTATTTATCATTAGACTTGACCCCATTTCACACAGAAACCTTGTAGCATGTACCTACCGCCTTTCAGAGCGGACACTCCATCAACAAACCTGTTGAAAGCATTGTTCTCCGACTTCCCTCTTACCTGCAGGAAATATGGAGGAGTCTGGGTCACGACAGTTCCCCTTCTACGATTACTGTTACATGTATATTAATTATAGCATTTGGATAAGATTACTTACTTACGGGATTTGAGAAGTATCTGTTCTGCCTGAATATTGTTGCTCTCGCGAGGGCATGCATCGATGTAACGCTAATATATATATATGAAACAACTCTAAAATACGCGAGAGTGTTTAAGCAATGCAACAGTAGCACAATACATAAAGATGGAAGCTGGAAACATCTGTTCTGCTTGAGTAATAGAGATATGTCATTTCAGTGCTCATCTATTATGTTTGAAAACTTAACAGACTCGGGCATGCGACGACGACACCATGTGTATCTCACACAAATATATAATGTATGTCATACAATCCGATCGTTTACGATCCATCCAGTATTGACAGATGTTTATCTGTACCATATGTTCGGCTTAGTCTGAGCTGAATCCTCTTACCCTCAGGAACACTCCAATAACAGCCAGACCATCTGCCTTATCAACGGCTCCTGCAACACTCCCATACTCCTTCTTGTAGTGAACCAGGTGCAACTACAAACGTATGGAAATTACATCGGAAATAAATATGCAATGTTGGTCCAGAGGACGAAACATGTGTTAGCACAACAAAACAGTTAGTTTACTGTGGACCACAGTATGAGTTAGAACAGTGCAATCAGACACTGACAATCAAGCATGTACAAGTCTGTCAATGAATAGGTCCCGGCCACCAATATCTCTCGTATAACTCGAATAAAAGGCACAATAAGTAGGTTTCAATTACTGATGCAGAGGAGCAGACTGAGGCATAAGGGTTATGCCACACGATTTGTGCAAAAACACCTATTGTGTACTTCCACCACTCCAGACATCTGTCAGAATACTGAATGTTAGTTTTCCTATTTTGCATTAAATTGTTACATCTTCACTCTTGTAGAGATTGTAAAATGGACAATAAACCACATGTCTTGCCCCTACCTCTCCAGCGTGATGCCTGCCGTTGACGAGATGTTCTGAGGGAGAATGGAAGTGCATGGAGGCCAGGACATACTCGCCGTTAGTGAAAGGGAAGTCCTTCGTCACGAGGCGATCTTGTTTGAAGAAGGCGAGACTCGCGCCATGGCCTGCAGTCATAGCAGTATTAGTCTGGTCAGACTTCCTTTCTGGAATCTCATTTTAATGCAAAACAGAAATTTGTTTACAACCTAAATGGAGATGTGCCTGAGCCCATCTTACATCATTCCATCAACAATATGACTGGAATTCTTCTTACCATTTCTCGTGAGAAAGCCTTTTAATTGTCTTCGACGCTTGAATTCGTACTGCATGGGGTCTAGCTTGGCACATTTTGTGTCCTGTGTCTCGATGTTGATGGGAGACTGTTTCGACCCGTCACAGCAGTGGGTGTCCTTGTCCAGTTCGTACCAGTGAAATGGATCTGAAATGTAAATTACATGGCTTTATTCTATGAAACTGAAGCACAAACATCACGTGACCGCTAGACTTGGCGTGGTGAATCCAAAGGGTATTTTGCAGAGAAAAAAACCCACAAAATAATCACGGCTAATCTGGGATTCGAAGACACGATCAAAGATTTCTGCCTTTATTACGCCATAATTATTTTTTCCTATTGAAAACATCTGCCAGCGTTGGTCAGCAACGCCCCATGATCGTTAGACAGACTCCCTCCTGTTAGACGTTTGGGATAACTGTAATGACTCTGAAAACAGATGATGCTGCAATGGTTCAGTCTGATGTTTTCAACACAGTTTTTTGTCGAATTATGGATCAATCATGTTTTTGTTGCCTTCTTCATCAATACCACAGTTTCCACCATAATTTTCGACTTTATTCAATGTGAGACTATCGAATACGAGAGGCATATTCTATGTATCATTCAAACGTCGTTCAGAACAATCGTGGTTCACCAATCAGAATCCAGGATCAGTTCCATGTTGGATGAGACCGTCTCTACAAGACTGTTGTTAAATGTAATAAACTCACCATCCACGGATCCAAAGTGGTAGTTGAAATGCACTTTGTGAAGGGGTACAGGGCACAAGGCCCTCTCGGCAGCCACGTAGACGTCGGTTGCAACTACAACGACAGCAATTGGAATCAACATCTTGACGATCAGTGTCTGCTGGAGTAACAAGGTGCAGACGGAAATATATATGCTATAGAAAGTCGGGAATATGAGACCCTTCAATCAAACCGTCTTCTATCACTTTTTTGCGAAATCTGTTAACAGATGCACATTTTGCTTACATATTCATTTAACGGAAGACTGCATAGAGGTGTGATCAGTGTCAGTGATTAGTCAATATCGATATCACATGTTTATGCGTATAGCATGGCTGAATCTATCCGGTTGCTGGTGTATCACATTATCCATGTTTTCCGCCAAGACAGTCGTGTAAAACGATGCCGTAAATGACGTTACTTTGGATCAGATTGTGGATAATCCACCTGCTGTTGTGCGTAATAGACCAGTTTAGTCACGTGGGTAAATTGCAGTCGTGGGTTACGGGGTATTGGGTGATATCAAAAGTATATCAAACCAAAATGATATGAACATTGCTCACGTGATATCCATGTTTTGATGACACGTAAGTGAGATAATACAATGCAGTATGTCCTTTCAGTATTGAAGGTAAGCTGATGACTTACTCGCTTTATGATATGTATTTCCAAAACAGTATGCAGCTTGGAAACAGGATGATTACAGAAAGGCGAAGATGCATCGAGTGATAGTTATTCCCAAACAAAGTTTCCGGTGAAGTGGGGCAGTAGGTTTATTTAACCGAAACAGTTTTACTTTTGGCATTCACTTTTCATTTGACGACAGATCAGAATATTACATTCTCATGAATTTCCTAATTGTTTTGGACAGGACGGTGATGTCCATGAATACGTATCATTGATCAGCTTGTACATGGAACACTCTGATGGCAGCTTTGGTGTTGTAGCCTCCTCCGTACATAGTTACCAAGGGTTTTGGAATATTCATTATTGAATACTTACTCATTAGTCATTAAGTATAACAGACTGCTGGCAGTAGAGTTCTTATATCTTAGATTCCACCAAACATTTACTTAAATGTAAGAAAGACATTAGACATGTTACTTGTCATTCATGACAAACTTGCTCAGAACTGATAGCTACAGTACATGGGAACATTGCAGATTGTAATTCATGTGCAGATGTGCAGGAGGCAGGTGTTTTGAATACTTGGTGTTGGTTAACTAAGTCACTGACAATGGAACGGTAGAATACATGTATATGGAAACACAATTAGAATAAACCTATTGTATCTCAGCCACAAAGTCTGACTTGTAGATGTTCCCGCTGACAAAGTCTCGTGTAACATCACCACTATATGTAAGCGCCATTACAGTAATTCTTAGATCAAAATAGTGAAGGAGTGAGTTTAGTTTTACACCGCGGGGGTTGGATGGGTCAGATAATTGAGTCTGGACTAGACCATCCAATGATCAAACTCATGAACATCGATCTGCGCAATATGGAAACAACCAATCGAGTCAGCGAGCCTCACCACTCGATCTCGTTAGTCGCCACTTACGACAAGCAGGGGTTACTGAACAACCAAACTGGAATTTGGACTTCCACCAGAGGAAGGCACAGAATCCGTCCACAAGTCCATATCTTTCTTGTGTGCGAAGGAATTAGGATTTTTTAAAAGGAAAATTATAAAGATAACAGCTGTTGTAAATGCTATTACAGATACGCAAAACAAGTTTGTAACAATCTGAAACATGACTTAGTTCACGGGATGTCTACCAGTTGTCTGGACATGTCTGTATGACCTGCTATCCCTCCCTGGGAGTGGTAACCAGTGCAGACACATGATGATAGGGAAGATGTGGCTGTGTTTGGTGATTCTGCAGACCAGTCTAGCAGCTGCATTCTGGACTTTCTGTTACCTGGAGGGCAGATCCCCGTTCATGTTCCCAAGCAAACTGTTACTGCAGTCCAAGCGGGACAGCAGCATAGATCTTACAAGAAGGTGCACTGCGTCAGTTGTTAATAAGTGGCGTATGCTGGAGATGAGAGCGGATGTGATGATAGCATTTACATACGTTAGTGACATGTGGCTCCATGGAAAGTGTGGATTCTATCTGGACACCCAGGCTTTTGGCTCTTCTTCCGGGGAATAGACGTCACAGCCTATTTATGATGAGATCCTGCTACCATCAACCTTGACGAGTGTTCATGAAAGAAAACGTTATCAACTCATGACAATGCAATGGCCAAGCTTTCCTGAAGTGTATATCGTACAGGCTCTTCGGGAGGGGTAGCTGGTTCATTGTATGGTCTTCTTAATTGTGAAATGAAAACACCAAAAACTGGAACTGTTGGAATATTGCTCGACATGAAAGATCATCAACATACCTCAAGCGTGTTAGAATATTGATCGACATGGAAGATAACCAGTATACGTTAAGTGTGTTAGAATATTGATCGACAGGAAAGATCACCAATATACCTTAAGCGTGCTAGAATATTGCTCGACATGAAAGATCAATATATCTTAAGTGTGGTAGAATATTGATCGACATGAAAGATCACCAATATACCTTAAGCATGTTAGAATATTGATCGACATGAAAGATCACCAATATACCTTAAGCGTGCTAGAATATTGATCGACATAGAAGATCATCAATATACCTTAAGTGTATTAGAATATTGATCGACATGGAAGATCACAAATATACCTTAAACGTGATAGAATATTGATCGACATGAAAGATCACCAGTATACGTTAAGTGTGTTAGACTATTGATCGACATGAAAGATCACTAATATACCTTAAGTGTGTTAGACTATTGATCGACATGAAAGATCACTAATATACCTTGAGTGTGTTAGAATATTGATCGACATGAAAGATCACCAATATACCTTAAGTGTGTCAGAATATTGATCGACATGAAAGATCACCAGTATACGTTAAGTGTGTTAGAATATTGATCGACAGGAAAGATCACCAATATACCTTAAATGTGTTAGAATATTGATCGACATGAAAGATCACCAATATACGTTAAGTGTGTTAGAATATTGATCGACATGGAAGATCACCAATATACCTTAAGTGTGTTAGAATATTGATCGACATGGAAGATCACCAATATACCTTAATTGTCTTAGAATATTGATCGACATGAAAGATCACCAGTATACGTTGAGTGTGTTAGACTATTGATCCACATGAAAGATCACAAATATACCTTAAGTGTGTTAGACTATTGATCGACATGAAAGATCACCAATATACCTTAAATGTGCTAGAAAATTGATCGACATGGAAGATCACTAATATACCTTAAGTGTGTTAGAATATTGATCGACATGAAAGACCACCAACATACCTTAAGTGTGTTAGAATATTGATCGACATGAAAGATCACCAGTATTCCTTAAATGTGTTAGAATATTGATCGACATGAAAGATCACCAATATACCTTAACTGTGTTAGAATATTGATCGACATGAAAGATCACCAATATACCTTAAGCGTGTTAGAATATTGATCGACATGAAAGATCAATAGTATTCCTTAAATGTGTTAGAATATTGATCAACATGAAAGATCACCAATATACCTTAAGTGTGTTAGAATATTGATCGACACAGAAGATCACCAATATACCTTAAGCGTGTTAGTATATTGATCGACATGAAAGATCACAAGTATTCCTTAAATGTGTTAGAATATTGATCGACATGAAAGATCACCAATATACCTTAAGTGTGTTAGAATATTTATCGACATGGAAGATCACCAATATACCTTAAGTGTGTTAGAATATTGATCGACATGGAGGATCACAAATATACCTTAAGCGTGTTAGAATATTGATCGACATGGAAGATCACCAATACACCTTAAGCGTGTTTGAATATTGATCGACATGAAAGATCACCAGTATACCTAAAGTGTGTTAGAATATTGATCGACATGAAAGATCACCAGTATACGTTAAGTGTGTTAGACTATTGATCGACATGAAAGATCACTAATATACCTTAAGTGTGTTAGAAAATTGATCGACATGAAAGATCACTAATATACCTTAAGTGTGTTAGAATATTGATCGACATGAAAGATCACCAGTATACCTTAAGTGAGTTAGAATATTGATCGACAGGAAAGATCACCAATATACCTTAAATGTGTTAGAATATTGATCGACATGGAAGATCACCAATATACCTTAAGTGTGTTACAATATTGATCGACATGGAAGATCACCAATATACCTTGAGTGTCTTAGAATATTGATCGACATGAAAGATCACCAGTATACGTTAAGTGTCTTAGACTATTGATCCACATGAAAGATCACCAATATACCTTAAGTGTGTTAGACTATTGATCGACATGAAAGATCGCTAATATACCTTAAGTGTGTTAGAATATTGATCGACATGAAAGATCACTAATATACCTTAAGTGTGTTAGAATATTGATCGACATGAAAGATCACCAGTATACCTTAAGTGAGTTAGAATATTGATCAACATGAAAGATCACCAATATACCTTGAGCGTGTTAGTATATTGATCGACATCAAAGATCACCAGTATTCCTTAAATGTGCTAGAATATTGTTCGAGATAAAAGATCACTAATATACCTTAAGTGTGTTAGAATATTGATCGACATGAAAGATCACCAATATACCTTAAGTGTGTTAGAATATTGATCAACATGAAAGATCACTAATATACCTTAAGTGTGTTAGAATATTGATCGACATGGAAGATCACCAATATACCTTAGGTGTGTTAGAATATTGATCGACATGAAAGATCACCAATATACCTTAAGCATGTTAGAATATTGATCGACATGAAAGATCACCAATATACCTTGAGCATGTTAGAATATTGATCGACATGAAAGATCACCAAAATACCTTAAGCGTGCTAGAATATTGATCGACATAGAAGATCACCAATATACCTTAAGTGTACTAGAATATTGATCGACATGGAAGATCACAAATATACCTTAAGTGTGTTAGAATATTGATCGACATGAAAGATCACCAGTATACGTTAAGTGTGTTAGACTATTGATCGACATGAAAGATCACTAATATACCTTAAGTGTGTTAGACTATTGATCGACATGAAAGATCACCAATATACCTTGAGTGTGTCAGAATATTGATCAACATGAAAGATCACCAGTATACGTTAAGTGTGTTAGAATATTGATCGACAGGAAAGATCACTAATATACCTTAAATGTGTCAGAATATTGATCGACATGAAAGATCACCAATGTAGGTTAAGTGTGTTAGAATATTGATCGACATGGAAGATCACCAATATACCTTAAGTGTGTTAGAATAATGATCGACATGAAATATCACAAGTATACGTTTGGTGTGTTAGACTATTGATCGACATGAAAGATCACAAATATACCTTAAGTGTGTTAGACTATTGATCGACATGAAAGATCACTAATATACCTTAAATGTGTTAGAATATTGATCGACATGAAAGACTACCAATATACCTTTTCGTGTGTTAGAATACTGATCGACATGAAAGATCACCAGTATTCCTTAAATGTGTTAGAATATTGATCGACATGAAAGATCACTAATATACCTTAAGTGTGTTAGGCTAATGATCGACATGGAAGATCACCAATATACCTTAAGCGTGCTAGAACATTGATCGACATGAAAGATCACCAGTATTCCTTAAATGTGTTAGAATATTGATCAACATGAAAGATCACTAATATATCTTAAGTGAGTTAGAATATTGATCGACATGAAAGATCACCAGTATACGTTGAGTGTGTTAGACTATTGATCGACATGAAAGATCACCAATATCCCTTAAGTGTGTTAGAATATTGATCGACATGAAAGATCACCAATTTACCTTAAGTGTGTTAGAATATTGATCGACATGAAAGATCACCAAAATACCTTAAGTGTGTTAGAAAATTGATCGACACAGAAGATCACCAATATACCTTAAGCGTGTTAGTATATTGATCGACATGGAAGATCACAAGTATTCCTCAAATGTGTTAGAATATTGATCGAGATGAAAGATCACTAATATACTTTAAGTGTGTTAGAATATTGATCGACATGAAAGATCACCAATACACCTTAAGTGTGTTGGAATATTGATAGACATCAAAGATCACCAATATAAATTAAGCGTGTTTGAACATTGATCGAAATGAAAGATCACTAATATACCTTAAGTGTGTTAGAATATTGATCGACATGAAAGATCACTAATATACCTTAAGTGTGTTAGAATATTGATCGACATGAAAGGTCACCAGTATACGTTAAGTGTGTTAGACTATTGATCGACATGAAAGATCACTAATATACTTTAAGTGTGTTAGGCTATTCATCGGCATGAAAGATCACTAATATACCTTAAGTGTGTTAGAATATTGATCGACATGAAAGATCACCAATATACCTTCAGCGTGTCAGAATATTGATCGACATGAAAGATCACCAGTATCCCTTAAGTGTGTTAGAATATTGATCGACATGAAAGATCACTAATATACCTTAAATGTGTCAGAACATTGATCGACATGAAAGATCACCAATATACGTTAAGTGTGTTAGAATATTGATCGACATGGAAGATCACCAATATACCTTAAGTGTGTTAGAATATTGATCGACATGGAAGATCACCAATATACCTTAAGTGTCTTAGAATATTGATCGACATGAAATATCACAAGTATACGTTAGGTGTGTTAGACTATTGATCGACATGAAAGATCACAAATATACCTTAAGTGTGTTAGACTATTGATCGACATGAAAGATCACTAATATACCTTAAATGTGTTAGAATATTGATCGACATGAAAGATCACCAATATACCTTAAGTGTGTTAGAATATTGATCGACATGAAAGATGACCAGTATACCATAAGTGTGTTAGACTATTGATCGACATGAAAGATCACTAATATACCTTAAGTGTGTTAGGCTATTGATCGACATGGAAGATCACCAATATACCTTAAGCGTGTTAGAATATTGATCGACATGAAAGATCACTAGTATTCCTTAAATGTGTTAGAATATTGATCAACATGAAAGATCACCAATATACCTTAAGTGAGCTAGAATATTGATCGACATGAAAGATCACCAGTATACGTTGAGTGTGCTAGACTATTGATCGACATGAAAGATCGCTATTACACCTTAAGTGTGTTAGAATATTGATCGACATGAAAGATCACCAATATACCTTAAGTGTGCTAGAATATTGATTGACATGAAAGATCACCAGTATTCCTTAAATGTGTTAGAATGTTGATCAACATGAAAGATCACCAATGTACCTTAAGTGAGATAGAATATTGATCGACATGAAAGATCACCAGTATACGATGAGTGTGTTAGACTATTGATCGACATGAAAGATCGCTATTACACCTTAAGTGTGCTAGAATATTGATCGACATGAAAGATCACCAATATTCCTTAAGTGTGCTAGAATATTGATCGACATGAAAGATCACCAAAATACCTTAAGTGTGTTAGAATATTGATCGACACAGAAGATCACCAATATACCTTAAGCGTGTTAGTATATTGATCGACATGAAAGATCACAAGTATTCCTTAAATGTGTTAGAATATTGATCGAGATGAAAGATCACTAATATACTTTAAGTGTGTTAGAATACTGATCGACATGAAAGATCACCAGTATTCCTTAAATGTGTTAGAATATTGATCGACATGAAAGATCACCAGTATACCTTAAGTGTGTTAGAATATTGATCGACATGAAAGATCACCAATATACCTTAAGCGTGTTAGAATATTGATCGACATGAAAGATCAATAGTATTCCTTAAATGTGTTAGAATATTGATCAACATGAAAGATCACCAATATACCTTAAGTGTGCTAGAATATTGATCGACACAGAAGATCACCAATATACCTTAAGCGTGTTAGTATATTGATCGACATGAAAGATCACAAGTATTCCTTAAATGTGTTAGAATATTGATCGAGATGAAAGATCACTAATATACTTTAAGTGTGCTAGAATTTTGATCGACATGAAAGATCACCAATATACCTGAAGTGTGCTGGAATATTTATCGACATGGAAGATCACCAATATACCTTAAGTGTGTTAGAATATTCATCGACATGGAATATGACAAATATACCTTAAGCGTGTTAGAATATTGATCGACATGGAAGATCACCAATACACCTTATGCGTGTTTGAATATTGATCGACATGAAAGATCACCAGTATACCTAAAGTGTGTTAGAATATTAATCGACATGAAAGATCACCAGTATACGTTAAGTGTGTTAGACTATTGATCGACATGAAAGATCACTAATATACCTTAAGTGTGTTAGAATATTGATCGACATGAAAGATCACTAATATACCTTTAGTGTGTTAGAATATTGATCGACATGAAAGATCACCAGTATACCTTAAGTGAGTTAGAATATTGATCGACAGGAAAGATCACCAATATACCTTAAATGTGTTAGAATATTGATCGACATGAAAGATCACCAATATACGTTAAGTGTGTTAGAATATTGATCGACATGGAAGATCACCAATATACCTTAAGTGTGCTACAATACTGATCGACATGGAAGATCACCAATATACCTTAAGTGTCTTCGAATATTGATCGACATGAAAGATCACCAGTATACGTTAAGTGTGTTAGACTGTTGATCCACATGAAAGATCACCAATATACCTTAAGTGTGTTAGACTATTGATCGACATGAAAGATCACTAATATACCTTAAATGTGCTAGAATATTGATCGACATGAAAGATGACCAGTATACCTTAAGTGTGTTAGACTATTGATCGACATGGAAGATCACTAATATACCTTAAGTGTGCTAGAATATTGATCGACATGAAAGACAACTAATATACCTTAAGTGTGTTAGAATACTGATCGACATGAAAGATCAATAGTATTCCTTAAATGTGTTAGAATATTGATCAACATGAAAGATCACCAATATACCTTAAGTGTGCTAGAATATTGATCGACACAGAAGATCACCAATATACCTTAAGCGTGTCAGTATATTGATCGACATGAAAGATCACAAGTATTCCTTAAATGTGTTAGAATATTGATCGAGATGAAAGATCACTAATATACTTTAAGTGTGCTAGAATTTTGATCGACATGAAAGATCGCTAATATACCTTAAGTGTGTTAGAATATTGACCGACATGAAAGATCACTAATATACCTTAAGTGTGTTAGAATATTGATCGACATGAAAGATCACTAGTATACCTTAAGTGAGTTAGAATATTGATCGACATGAAAGATCACCAGTATTCCTTAAATGGGTTAGAATATTGTTCGAGATAAAAGATCACTAACATACCTTAAGTGTGTTAGAATATTGATCGACATGAAAGATCACCAATATACCTTAAGTGTGTTAGAATATTGATCGACATGAAAGATCACCAATATACCTTAAGTGTGTTAGAATATTGATCAACATGAAAGATCACTAATATACCTTAAGTGTGTTAGAATATTGATCGACATGGAAGATCACCAATATACCTTAGGTGTGTTAGAATATTGATCGACATGAAAGATCACCAATATACCTTAAGCATGATAGAATATTGATCGACAAGAAAGATCACCAATATACCTTGAGCATGTTAGAATATTGATCGACATGAAAGTTCACCAAAATACCTTAAGCGTGCTAGAATTTTGATCGACATAGAAGATCACCAATATACCTGAAGTGTGCTAGAATATTGATCGACATGGAAGATCACAAATATACCTTAAGTGTGTTAGAATATTGATCGACATGACAGATCACCAGTATACGTTAAGTGTGTTAGACTATTGATCGACATGAAAGATCACTAATATACCTTAAGTGTGTTAGACTATTGATCGACATGAAAGATCACTAATTTACCTTAAGTGTGTTAGAATATTGATCGACATGAAAGATCACCAATATACCTTAAGTGTGTCAGAATATTGATCAACATGAAAGATCACCAGTATACGTTAAGTGTGTTAGAATGTTGATCGACAGGAAAGATCACTAATATACCTTAAATGTGTCAGAATATTGATCGACATGAAAGATCACCAATATACGTTAAGTGTGTTAGAATATTGATCGACATGGAAGATCACCAATGTACCTTAAGTGTGTTAGAATATTGATCGACATGGAAGATCACCAATATACCTTAAGTGTCTTAGAATAATGATCGACATGAAATATCACAAGTATACGTTAGGTGTGTTAGACTATTGATCGACATGAAAGATCACAAATATACCTTAAGTGTGTTAGACTATTGATCGACATGAAAGATCACTAATATACCTTAAATGTGTTAGAATATTGATCGACATGAAAGACTACCAATATACCTTATAGTGTGTTAGAATACTGATCGACATGAAAGATCACCAGTGTTCCTTAAATGTGTTAGAATATTGATCGACATGAAAGATCACTAATATACCTTAAGTGTGTTAGGCTATTGATCGACATGGAAGATCACCAATATACCTTAAGCGTGCTAGAATATTGATCGACATGAAAGATCACCAGTATTCCTTAAATGTGTTAGAATATTGATCAACATGAAAGATCACCAATATACCTTAAGTGAGATAGAATATTGATCGACATGAAAGATCACCAGTATACGTTGAGTGTGTTAGACTATTGATCGACATGAAAGATCGCTATTACACCTTAAGTGTGTTAGAATATTGATCGACATGAAAGATCACCAATATACCTTAAGTGTGTTAGAATATTGATCGACATGAAAGATCACCAAAATACCTTAAGTGTGTTAGAAAATTGATCGACACAGATGATCACCAATATACCTTAAGCGTGTTAGTATATTGATCGACATGAAAGATCACAAGTATTCCTTAAATGTGTTAGAATATTGATCGAGATGAAAGATCACTAATATACTTTAAGTGTGTTAGAATATTGATCGACATGAAAGATCACCAATACACCTTAATTGTGTTGGAATATTGATCGACATCAAAGATCACCAATATAAATTAAGCGTGTTTGAACATTGATCGAAATGAAAGATCACTAATATACCTTAAGTGTGTTAGAATATTGATCGACATGAAAGATCACCAATATACCTTAAGTGTGTTAGAATATTGATCGACATGAAAGGTCACCAGTATACCTTAAGTGTGATAGAATATTGATCGACATGAAAGATCACTAATATACTTTAAGTGTGTTAGGCTATTCATCGGCATGAAAGATCACTAATATACCTTAAGTGTGTCAGAATTTTGATCGACATGAAAGATCACCAATATACCTTAAGTGTGTCAGAATATTGATCGACATGAAAGATCACCAGTATACCTTAAGTGTGTTAGAATATTGATCGACAGGAAAGATCACTAATATACCTTAAATGTGTCAGAATATTGATCGACATGAAAGATCACCAATATACGTTAAGTGTGTTAGAATATTGATCGACATGGAAGATCACCAATATACCTTAAGTGTGTTAGAATATTGATCGACATGGAAGATCACCAATATACCTTAAGTGTCTTAGAATATTGATCGACATGAAATATCACAAGTATACGTTAGGTGTGTTAGACTATTGATCGACATAAAAGATCACAAATATACCTTAAGTGTGTTAGACTATTGATCGACATGAAAGATCACTAATATACCTTAAATGTGTTAGAATATTGATCGACATGAAAGATCACCAATATACCTTAAGTGTGTTAGAATACTGATCGACATGAAAGATGACCAGTATACCATAAGTGTGTTAGACTATTGATCGACATGAAAGATCACTAATATACCTTAAGTGTGTTAGGCTATTGATCGACATGGAAGATCACCAATATACCTTAAGCGTGTTAGAACATTGATCGACATGAAAGATCACCAGTATTCCTTAAATGTGTTAGAATATTGATCAACATGAAAGATCACCAATATACCTTAAGTGAGTTAGAATATTGATCGACATGAAAGATCACCAGTATACGTTGAGTGTGTTAGACTATTGATCGACATGAAAGATCGCTATTACACCTGAAGTGTGTTAGAATATTGATCGACATGAAAGATCACCAATATACCTTAAGTGTGCTAGAATATTGATCGACATGAAAGATCACCAAAATACCTTAAGTGTGTTAGAATATTGATCGACACAGAAGATCACCAATATACCTTAAGCGTGTTAGTATATTGATCGACATGAAAGATCACAAGTATTCCTTAAATGTGTTAGAATATTGATCGAGATGAAAGATCACTAATATACTTTAAGTGTGTTAGAATATTGATCGACATGAAAGATCACCAATACACCTTAAGTGTGTTGGAATATTGATCGACATGAAAGATCACCAATATAAATTAAGCGTGTTTGAATATTGATCGACATGAAAGATCACCAGTATACCTTAAGTGTGTTAGAATATTGATCGACAGGAAAGATCACTAATATACCTTAAATGTGACAGAATATTGATCGACATGAAAGATCACTAATATACCTTAAGTGTGTCAGAATTTTGATCGACATGAAAGATCACCAATATACCTTAAGTGTGTCAGAATATTGATCGACATGAAAGATCACCAGTATACCTTAAGTGTGTTAGAATATTGATCGACAGGAAAGATCACTAATATACCTTAAATGTGACAGAATATTGATCGACATGAAAGATCACTAATATACCTTAAGTGTGTCAGAATTTTGATCGACATGAAAGATCACCAATATACCTTAAGTGTGTCAGAATATTGATCGACATGAAAGATCACCAGTATACCTTAAGTGTGCTAGAATATTGATCGACATGGAAGATCACCAATATACCTTAAGTGTGTTAGAAAATTGATCGACATGGAAGATCACCAATATACCTTAAGTGTCATAGAATATTGATCGACATGAAATATCACAAGTATACGTTAGGTGTGTTAGACTATTGATCGACATGAAAGATCACAAATATACCTTAAGTGTGTTAGACTATTGATCGACATGAAAGATCACTAATATACCTTAAATGTGTTAGAATATTGATCGACATGAAAGATCACCAATATACCTTAAGTGTGTTAGAATATTGATCGACATGAAAGATGACCAGTATACCATAAGTGTGTTAGACTATTGATCGACATGAAAGATCACTAATATACCTTAAGTGTGTTAGGCTATTGATCGACATGGAAGATCACCAATATACCTTAAGCGTGTTAGAACATTGATCGACATGAAAGATCACCAGTATTCCTTAAATGTCTTAGAACATTGATCAACATGAAAGATCACCAATATACCTTAAGTGAGTTAGAATATTGATCGACATGAAAGATCACCAGTATACGTTGAGTGTGTTAGACTATTGATCGACATGAAAGATCGCTATTACACCTTAAGTGTGTTAGAATATTGATCGACATGAAAGATCACCAATATACCTTAAGTGTGCTAGAATATTGATCGACATGAAAGATCACCAGTATTCCTTAAATGTGCTAGAATATTGATCAACATGAAAGATCACCAATATACCTTAAGTGAGATAGAATATTGATCGACATGAAAGATCACCAGTATATGTTGAGTGTGTTAGACTATTGATCAACATGAAAGATCGCTATTACACCTTAAGTGTGTTAGAATATTGATCGACATGAAAGATCACCAATATACCTTAAGTATGCTAGAATATTGATCGACATGAAAGATCACCAAAATAGCTTAAGTGTGTTAGAATATTGATCGACACAGAAGATCACCAATATACCTTAAGTGAGATAGAATATTGATCGACATGAAAGATCACAAGTATTCCTTAAATGTGTTAGAATATTGATCGAGATGAAAGATCACTAATATACTTTAAGTGTGTTAGAATATTGATCGACATGAAAGATCACCAATACACCTTAAGTGTGTTGGAATATTGATCGACATGAAAGATCACCAATATAAATTAAGCGTGTTTGAATATTGATCGACATGAAAGATCACCAGTATAAGTTGAGTGTGTTAGAATATTGATCGACATGAAAGATCACCAGTATACCTTAAGTGTGTTAGACTATTGATCAACATGAAAGATCACTAATATACCTTAAGTGTGTTAGAATATTGATCGACATGAAAGATGACTAATATACCTTAAGTGTGTTAGAATATTGATCGACATGAAAGATCACCAGTATACGTTAAGTGTGTTAGACTATTGATCGACATGAAAGATCACTAATATACTTTAAGAGTGTTAGGCTATTCATCGGCATGAAAGATCACTAACATACCTTAAGTGTGTTAGAATATTGATCGACATGAAAGATCACCAATATACCTTAAGTGTGTTAGAATATTGATCGACATGGAAGATCACCAATATACCATAAGTGTGTTAGAAGATTGATCGACATGGAAGATCACCAATATACCTTAAGTGTGTTAGAATATTGAGCGACATGAAAGATCACCAGTACACGTTAAGTGTGTTAGGCTATTCATCGACATGAAAGATCACAAATATACCTTAAGTCTGTTAGACTATTGATCGACAAGAAAGATCACTAATATACCTTAAATGTGTTAGAATATTGATCGACATGAAAGATCACTAATATACCTTAAGTGTGTTAGAATATTGATCGACATGAAAGACCACCAATATACCTTAAGTGTGTTAGAATATTGATCGACATGAAAGATCACCAGTATTCCTTAAATGTGTTAGAATATTGATCGACATGAAAGATCACCAATATACCTTAAGTGTGTTAGAATATTGATCGACATGGAAGATCACCAATATACCTAAAGTGTGTTAGAATATTGATCGACATGGAAGATCACCAGTATTCCTTAAATGTGTTAGAATATTGATCGACATGAAAGATCACCAATATACCTTAAGTGTGTTAGAATATTGATCGACATGAAAGATCACCAGTATACGTTAACTGTGTTAGACTATTGATCGACATGAAAGATCGCTAATATACCTTAAGTGTGTTAGGAAATTGATCGACATGAAAGATCACCAATATACCTTAAGTGTGTTAGAATGTTGATCGACATGAAAGATCACCAAAATACCGTAAGTGTGTTAGAATATTGATCGACACAGAAGATCACCAATATACTTAAGCGTGTTAGTATATTGATCGACATGAAAGATCACCAATATACCTTAAGCGTGTTAGTATATTGATCGACATGAAAGATCACTAATATACCTTAAGTGTGTTAGAATATTGATCGACATGAAAGATCACCAATATACCTTAAGTGTGTTAGAATATTGATCAACCTGAAAGATCACTAGCATACCTTAAGTGTGTTTGAATATTGATCGACATGAAAGATCACTAATATACTTTAAGTGTGTTAGAATATTGATCGACATGAAAGATCACCAGTATACCTTAAGTGTGTTAGAATATTGATCGACATGAAAGATCACCAGTATACGTTAAGTGTGTTGGACTATTGATCGACATGAAAGATCACTAATATACCTTAAGTGTGCTAGACTATTCATCGGCATGAAAGATCACCAGTATACCTTAAGTGTGTTAGAATATTGATCGACATGAAAGATCACCAATATACCTTAAGTGTGTTAGAATATTGATCGACATGAAAGATCACCAGTATACCTTAAGTGTGTTAGAATATTGATCAACATGAAAGATCACTAATATACCTTAAGCGTGTTAGAATATTGATCGACATGAAAGATCACCAATATACCTTCCGCGTGTTAGAATATTGATCGACATGAAAGATCACTAATATACCTTAAACGTGTTAGAATATTGATCGACATGAAAGATCACCAATATACCTTAAGTGTTTTAGAATATTGATCGACATGAAAGATCGCTAATATACCTTAAATGTGTTAGAATATTGATCGACATGAAAGGTCACTAATGTACCTTAAATGTGTTAGAATATTGATCGACATGAAAGATCACCAATATACCTTAAGTGTGTTAGAATATTGATCGACATGAAAGATCACCAGTATACGTGAAGTGTGTTAGACTATTGATCGACATGAAAGATCGCTAATATAACTTAAGTGTGTTAGAACATTGATCGACATGAAAGATCACCAGTATATCTTAAGTGTGTTAGACTATTGATCAACATGAAAGATCACTATTATACCTTAAGTGTGTTGGAATATTAATCGACATGAAAGATCACTAATACACCTTAAGTGTGTTAGAATATTGATCGACATGAAAGATAACCAGTATACCTTAAGTGTGTTAGAATATTGATCGACATGAAAGATCGCTAATATACCTTAAATGTGTTAGAATATTGATCGACATGAAAGATCACCAATATACCTTAAGTGTGCTAGAATATTGATCGACATGAAAGATCACCAAAATACCTTAAGTGTGTTAGAATATTGATCGACACAGAAGATCACCAATATACCTTAAGCGTGTTAGTACATTGATCGACATGAAAGATCACAAGTATTTCTTAAATGTGTTAGAATATTGATCGAGATGAAAGATCACTATTATACCTTAAGTGTGTTAGAATATTGATCGACATGAAAGATCACCAATATACCTTAAGTGTGCTAGAATATTGATCGACAGGAAAGATCACTAATATACCTTAAATGTGTCAGAATATTGATCGACATGAAAGATCACCAATATACGTTAAGTGTGTTAGAATATTGATCGACATGGAAGATCACCAATATACCTTAAGTGTGTTAGAATATTGATCGACATGGAAGATCACCAATATACCTTAAGTGTCTTAGAATATTGATCGACATGAAATATCACAAGTATACGTTAGGTGTGTTAGACTATTGATCGACATAAAAGATCACAAATATACCTTAAGTGTGTTAGACTATTGATCGACATGAAAGATCACTAATATACCTTAAATGTGTTAGAATATTGATCGACATGAAAGATCACCAATATACCTTAAGTGTGTTAGAATACTGATCGACATGAAAGATGACCAGTATACCATAAGTGTGTTAGACTATTGATCGACATGAAAGATCACTAATATACCTTAAGTGTGTTAGGCTATTGATCGACATGGAAGATCACCAATATACCTTAAGCGTGTTAGAACATTGATCGACATGAAAGATCACCAGTATTCCTTAAATGTGTTAGAATATTGATCAACATGAAAGATCACCAATATACCTTAAGTGAGTTAGAATATTGATCGACATGAAAGATCACCAGTATACGTTGAGTGTGTTAGACTATTGATCGACATGAAAGATCGCTATTACACCTTAAGTGTGTTAGAATATTGATCGACATGAAAGATCACCAATATACCTTAAGTGTGCTAGAATATTGATCGACATGAAAGATCACCAGTATTCCTTAAATGTGTTAGAATATTGATAAAACATGAAAGATCACCAATATACCTTAAGTGAGATAGAATATTGATCGACATGAAAGATCACCAGTATATGTTGAGTGTGTTAGACTATTGATCGACATGAAAGATCGCTATTACACCTTAAGTGTGTTAGAATATTGATTGACATGAAAGATCACCAATATACCTTAAGTGTGCTAGAATATTGATCGACATGAAAGATCACCAAAATACCTTAAGTGTGTTAGAATATTGATCGACACAGAAGATCACCAATATACCTTAAGCGTGTTAGTATATTGATCGACATGAAAGATCACAAGTATTCATTAAAATGTGTTAGAATATTGATCGAGATGAAAGATCACTAATATACTTTAAGTGTGTTAGAATATTGATCGACATGAAAGATCACCAATACACCTTAAGTGTGTTGGAATATTGATCGACATGAAAGATCACCAATATAAATTAAGCGTGTTTGAATATTGATCGACATGAAAGATCACCAGTATACGTTGAGTGTGTTAGAATATTGATCGACATGAAAGATCACCAGTATACCTTAAGTGTGTTAGACTATTGATCAACATGAAAGATCACTAATATACCTTAAGTGTGTTAGAATATTGATCGACATGAAAGATGACTAATATACCTTAAGTGTGTTAGAATATTGATCGACATGAAAGATCACCAGTATACGTTAAGTGTGTTAGACTATTGATCGACATGAAAGATCACTAATATACTTTAAGAGTGTTAGGCTATTCATCGGCATGAAAGATCACTAACATACCTTAAGTGTGTTAGAATATTGATCGACATGAAAGATCACCAATATACCTTAAGTGTGTCAGAATATTGATCGACATGAAAGATCACCAGTATACCTTAAGTGTGTTAGAATATTGATAGACAGGAAAGATCACTAATATACCTTAAATGTGACAGAATATTGATCGACATGAAAGATCACTAATATACCTTAAGTGTGTCAGAATTTTGATCGACATGAAAGATCACCAATATACCTTAAGTGTGTCAGAATATTGATCGACATGAAAGATCACCAGTATACCTTAAGTGTGCTAGAATATTGATCGACATGGAAGATCACCAATATACCTTAAGTGTGTTAGAAAATTGATCGACATGGAAGATCACCAATATACCTTAAGTGTCTTAGAATATTGATCGACATGAAATATCACAAGTATACGTTAGGTGTGTTAGACTATTGATCGACATGAAAGATCACAAATATACCTTAAGTGTGTTAGACTATTGATCGACATGAAAGATCACTAATATACCTTAAATGTGTTAGAATATTGATCGACATGAAAGATCACCAATATACCTTAAGTGTGTTAGAATATTGATCGACATGAAAGATGACCAGTATACCATAAGTGTGTTAGACTATTGATCGACATGAAAGATCACTAATATACCTTAAGTGTGTTAGGCTATTGATCGACATGGAAGATCACCAATATACCTTAAGCGTGTTAGAACATTGATCGACATGAAAGATCACCAGTATTCCTTAAATGTCTTAGAATATTGATCAACATGAAAGATCACCAATATACCTTAAGTGAGTTAGAATATTGATCGACATGAAAGATCACCAGTATACGTTGAGTGTGTTAGACTATTGATCGACATGAAAGATCGCTATTACACCTTAAGTGTGTTAGAATATTGATCGACATGAAAGATCACCAATATACCTTAAGTGTGCTAGAATATTGATCGACATGAAAGATCACCAGTATTCCTTAAATGTGTTAGAATATTGATCAACATGAAAGATCACCAATATACCTTAAGTGAGATAGAATATTGATCGACATGAAAGATCACCAGTATATGTTGAGTGTGTTAGACTATTGATCGACATGAAAGATCGCTATTACACCTTAAGTGTGTTAGAATATTGATCGACATGAAAGATCACCAATATACCTTAAGTGTGCTAGAATATTGATCGACATGAAAGATCACCAAAATACCTTAAGTGTGTTAGAATATTGATCGACACAGAAGATCACCAATATACCTTAAGTGAGATAGAATATTGATCGACATGAAAGATCACAAGTATTCCTTAAATGTGTTAGAATATTGATCGAGATGAAAGATCACTAATATACTTTAAGTGTGTTAGAATATTGATCGACATGAAAGATCACCAATACACCTTAAGTGTGTTGGAATATTGATCGACATGAAAGATCACCAATATAAATTAAGCGTGTTTGAATATTGATCGACATGAAAGATCACCAGTATACGTTGAGTGTGTTAGAATATTGATCGACATGAAAGATCACCAGTATACCTTAAGTGTGTTAGACTATTGATCAACATGAAAGATCACTAATATACCTTAAGTGTGTTAGAATATTGATCGACATGAAAGATGACTAATATACCTTAAGTGTGTTAGAATATTGATCGACATGAAAGATCACCAGTATACGTTAAGTGTGTTAGACTATTGATCGACATGAAAGATCACTAATATACTTTAAGAGTGTTAGGCTATTCATCGGCATGAAAGATCACTAACATACCTTAAGTGTGTTAGAATATTGATCGACATGAAAGATCACCAATATACCTTAAGTGTGTCAGAATATTGATCGACATGAAAGATCACCAGTATACCTTAAGTGTGTTAGAATATTGATCGACAGGAAAGATCACTAATATACCTTAAATGTGACAGAATATTGATCGACATGAAAGATCACCAATATACCTTAAGTGTGTTAGAATATTGATCGACATGGAAGATCACCAATATACCATAAGTGTGTTAGAAGATTGATCGACATGGAAGATCACCAATATACCTTAAGTGTGTTAGAATATTTAGCGACATGAAAGATCACCAGTACACGTTAAGTGTGTTAGGCTATTCATCGACATGAAAGATCACAAATATACCTTAAGTCTGTTAGACTATTGATCGACAAGAAAGATCACTAATATACCTTAAATGTGTTAGAATATTGATCGACATGAAAGATCACTAATATACCTTAAGTGTGTTAGAATATTGATCGACATGAAAGACCACCAATATACCTTAAGTGTGTTAGAATATTGATCGACATGAAAGATCACCAGTATTCCTTAAATGTGTTAGAATATTGATCGACATGAAAGATCACCAATATACCTTAAGTGTGTTAGAATATTGATCGACATGGAAGATCACCAATATACCTAAAGTGTGTTAGAAAATTGATCGACATGGAAGATCACCAGTATTCCTTAAATGTGTTAGAATATTGATCGACATGAAAGATCACCAATATACCTTAAGTGTGTTAGAATATTGATCGACATGAAAGATCACCAGTATACGTTAACTGTGTTAGACTATTGATCGACATGAAAGATCGCTAATATACCTTAAGTGTGTTAGGAAATTGATCGACATGAAAGATCACCAATATACCTTAAGTGTGTTAGAATGTTGATCGACATGAAAGATCACCAAAATACCGTAAGTGTGCTAGAATATTGATCGACACAGAAGATCACCAATATACCTTAAGCGTGTTAGTATATTGATCGACATGAAAGATCACCAATATACCTTAAGCGTGTTAGTATATTGATCGACATGAAAGATCACTAATATACCTTTAGTGTGTTAGAATATTGATCGACATGAAAGATCACCAATATACCTTAAGTGTGTTAGAATATTGATCGACATGAAAGATGACCAGTATACCATAAGTGTGTTAGACTATTGATCGACATGAAAGATCACTAATATACCTTAAGTGTGTTAGGCTATTGATCGACATGGAAGATCACCAATATACCTTAAGCGTGTTAGAACATTGATCGACATGAAAGATCACCAGTATTCCTTAAATGTCTTAGAATATTGATCAACATGAAAGATCACCAATATACCTTAAGTGAGTTAGAATATTGATCGACATGAAAGATCACCAGTATACGTTGAGTGTGTTAGACTATTGATCGACATGAAAGATCGCTATTACACCTTAAGTGTGTTAGAATATTGATCGACATGAAAGATCACCAATATACCTTAAGTGTGCTAGAATATTGATCGACATGAAAGATCACCAGTATTCCTTAAATGTGTTAGAATATTGATCAACATGAAAGATCACCAATATACCTTAAGTGAGATAGAATATTGATCGACATGAAAGATCACCAGTATATGTTGAGTGTGTTAGACTATTGATCGACATGAAAGATCGCTATTACACCTTAAGTGTGTTAGAATATTGATCGACATGAAAGATCACCAATATACCTTAAGTGTGCTAGAATATTGATCGACATGAAAGATCACCAAAATACCTTAAGTGTGTTAGAATATTGATCGACACAGAAGATCACCAATATACCTTAAGTGAGATAGAATATTGATCGACATGAAAGATCACAAGTATTCCTTAAATGTGTTAGAATATTGATCGAGATGAAAGATCACTAATATACTTTAAGTGTGTTAGAATATTGATCGACATGAAAGATCACCAATACACCTTAAGTGTGTTGGAATATTGATCGACATGAAAGATCACCAATATAAATTAAGCGTGTTTGAATATTGATCGACATGAAAGATCACCAGTATACGTTGAGTGTGTTAGAATATTGATCGACATGAAAGATCACCAGTATACCTTAAGTGTGTTAGACTATTGATCAACATGAAAGATCACTAATATACCTTAAGTGTGTTAGAATATTGATCGACATGAAAGATGACTAATATACCTTAAGTGTGTTAGAATATTGATCGACATGAAAGATCACCAGTATACGTTAAGTGTGTTAGACTATTGATCGACATGAAAGATCACTAATATACTTTAAGAGTGTTAGGCTATTCATCGGCATGAAAGATCACTAACATACCTTAAGTGTGTTAGAATATTGATCGACATGAAAGATCACCAATATACCTTAAGTGTGTCAGAATATTGATCGACATGAAAGATCACCAGTATACCTTAAGTGTGTTAGAATATTGATCGACAGGAAAGATCACTAATATACCTTAAATGTGACAGAATATTGATCGACATGAAAGATCACCAATATACCTTAAGTGTGTTAGAATATTGATCGACATGGAAGATCACCAATATACCATAAGTGTGTTAGAAGATTGATCGACATGGAAGATCACCAATATACCTTAAGTGTGTTAGAATATTTAGCGACATGAAAGATCACCAGTACACGTTAAGTGTGTTAGGCTATTCATCGACATGAAAGATCACAAATATACCTTAAGTCTGTTAGACTATTGATCGACAAGAAAGATCACTAATATACCTTAAATGTGTTAGAATATTGATCGACATGAAAGATCACTAATATACCTTAAGTGTGTTAGAATATTGATCGACATGAAAGACCACCAATATACCTTAAGTGTGTTAGAATATTGATCGACATGAAAGATCACCAGTATTCCTTAAATGTGTTAGAATATTGATCGACATGAAAGATCACCAATATACCTTAAGTGTGTTAGAATATTGATCGACATGGAAGATCACCAATATACCTAAAGTGTGTTAGAAAATTGATCGACATGGAAGATCACCAGTATTCCTTAAATGTGTTAGAATATTGATCGACATGAAAGATCACCAATATACCTTAAGTGTGTTAGAATATTGATCGACATGAAAGATCACCAGTATACGTTAACTGTGTTAGACTATTGATCGACATGAAAGATCGCTAATATACCTTAAGTGTGTTAGGAAATTGATCGACATGAAAGATCACCAATATACCTTAAGTGTGTTAGAATGTTGATCGACATGAAAGATCACCAAAATACCGTAAGTGTGTTAGAATATTGATCGACACAGAAGATCACCAATATACCTTAAGCGTGTTAGTATATTGATCGACATGAAAGATCACCAATATACCTTAAGCGTGTTAGTATATTGATCGACATGAAAGATCACTAATATACCTTAAGTGTGTTAGAATATTGATCGACATGAAAGATCACCAATATACCTTTAGTGTGTTAGAATATTGATCAACCTGAAAGATCACTAGTATACCTTAAGTGTGTTAGAATATTGATCGACATGAAAGATCACCAGTATACCTTAAGTGTGTTAGAATATTGATCGACATGAAAGATCACCAGTATACGTTAAGTGTGTTGGACTATTGATCGACATGAAAGATCACTAATATACCTTAAGTGTGCTAGACTATTCATCGGCATGAAAGATCACCAGTATACCTTAAGTGTGTTAGAATATTGATCGACATGAAAGATCACCAATATACCTTATGTGTGTTAGAATATTGATCGACATGAAAGATCACCAGTATACCTTAAGTGTGTTAGAATATTGATCAACATGAAAGATCACTAATATACCTTAAGCGTGTTAGAACATTGATCGACATGAAAGATCACCAATATACCTTCCGCGTGTTAGAATATTGATCGACATGAAAGATCACTAATATACCTTAAACGTGTTAGAATATTGATCGACATGAAAGATCACCAATATACCTTAAGTGTTTTAGAATATTGATCGACATGAAAGAGCACAAATATACCTCAAGTGTGTTAGAATATTGATCGACATGAAAGGTCACTAATGTACCTTAAATGTGTTAGAACATTGATCGACATGAAAGATCACCAATATACCTTAAGTGTGTTAGAATATTGATCGACATGAAAGATCACCAGTATACGTGAAGTGTGTTAGACTATTGATCGACATGAAAGATCGGTAATATAACTCAAGTGTGTTAGAACATTGATCGACATGAAAGATCACCAGTATATCTTAAGTGTGTTAGACTATTGATCAACATGAAAGATCACTATTATACCTTAAGTGTGTTGGAATATTAATCGACATGAAAGATCACTAATACACCTTAAGTGTGTTAGAATATTGATCGACATGAAAGATAACCAGTATACCTTAAGTGTGTTAGAATATTGATCGACATGGAAGATCACCAATATACCATAAGTGTGTTAGAAGATTGATCGACATGGAAGATCACCAATATACCTTAAGTGTGTTAGAATATTTAGCGACATGAAAGATCACCAGTACACGTTAAGTGTGTTAGGCTATTCATCGACATGAAAGATCACAAATATACCTTAAGTCTGTTAGACTATTGATCGACAAGAAAGATCACTAATATACCTTAAATGTGTTAGAATATTGATCGACATGAAAGATCACTAATATACCTTAAGTGTGTTAGAATATTGATCGACATGAAAGACCACCAATATACCTTAAGTGTGTTAGAATATTGATCGACATGAAAGATCACCAGTATTCCTTAAATGTGTTAGAATATTGATCGACATGAAAGATCACCAATATACCTTAAGTGTGTTAGAATATTGATCGACATGGAAGATCACCAATATACCTAAAGTGTGTTAGAAAATTGATCGACATGGAAGATCACCAGTATTCCTTAAATGTGTTAGAATATTGATCGACATGAAAGATCACCAATATACCTTAAGTGTGTTAGAATATTGATCGACATGAAAGATCACCAGTATACGTTAACTGTGTTAGACTATTGATCGACATGAAAGATCGCTAATATACCTTAAGTGTGTTAGGAAATTGATCGACATGAAAGATCACCAATATACCTTAAGTGTGTTAGAATGTTGATCGACATGAAAGATCACCAAAATACCGTAAGTGTGCTAGAATATTGATCGACACAGAAGATCACCAATATACCTTAAGCGTGTTAGTATATTGATCGACATGAAAGATCACCAATATACCTTAAGCGTGTTAGTATATTGATCGACATGAAAGATCACTAATATACCTTAAGTGTGTTAGAATATTGATCGACATGAAAGATCACCAATATACCTTAAGTGTGTTAGAATATTGATCGACATGAAAGATGACCAGTATACCATAAGTGTGTTAGACTATTGATCGACATGAAAGATCACTAATATACCTTAAGTGTGTTAGGCTATTGATCGACATGGAAGATCACCAATATACCTTAAGCGTGTTAGAACATTGATCGACATGAAAGATCACCAGTATTCCTTAAATGTCTTAGAATATTGATCAACATGAAAGATCACCAATATACCTTAAGTGAGTTAGAATATTGATCGACATGAAAGATCACCAGTATACGTTGAGTGTGTTAGACTATTGATCGACATGAAAGATCGCTATTACACCTTAAGTGTGTTAGAATATTGATCGACATGAAAGATCACCAATATACCTTAAGTGTGCTAGAATATTGATCGACATGAAAGATCACCAGTATTCCTTAAATGTGTTAGAATATTGATCAACATGAAAGATCACCAATATACCTTAAGTGAGATAGAATATTGATCGACATGAAAGATCACCAGTATATGTTGAGTGTGTTAGACTATTGATCGACATGAAAGATCGCTATTACACCTTAAGTGTGTTAGAATATTGATCGACATGAAAGATCACCAATATACCTTAAGTGTGCTAGAATATTGATCGACATGAAAGATCACCAAAATACCTTAAGTGTGTTAGAATATTGATCGACACAGAAGATCACCAATATACCTTAAGTGAGATAGAATATTGATCGACATGAAAGATCACAAGTATTCCTTAAATGTGTTAGAATATTGATCGAGATGAAAGATCACTAATATACTTTAAGTGTGTTAGAATATTGATCGACATGAAAGATCACCAATACACCTTAAGTGTGTTGGAATATTGATCGACATGAAAGATCACCAATATAAATTAAGCGTGTTTGAATATTGATCGACATGAAAGATCACCAGTATACGTTGAGTGTGTTAGAATATTGATCGACATGAAAGATCACCAGTATACCTTAAGTGTGTTAGACTATTGATCAACATGAAAGATCACTAATATACCTTAAGTGTGTTAGAATATTGATCGACATGAAAGATGACTAATATACCTTAAGTGTGTTAGAATATTGATCGACATGAAAGATCACCAGTATACGTTAAGTGTGTTAGACTATTGATCGACATGAAAGATCACTAATATACTTTAAGAGTGTTAGGCTATTCATCGGCATGAAAGATCACTAACATACCTTAAGTGTGTTAGAATATTGATCGACATGAAAGATCACCAATATACCTTAAGTGTGTCAGAATATTGATCGACATGAAAGATCACCAGTATACCTTAAGTGTGTTAGAATATTGATCGACAGGAAAGATCACTAATATACCTTAAATGTGACAGAATATTGATCGACATGAAAGATCACCAATATACCTTAAGTGTGTTAGAATATTGATCGACATGGAAGATCACCAATATACCATAAGTGTGTTAGAAGATTGATCGACATGGAAGATCACCAATATACCTTAAGTGTGTTAGAATATTTAGCGACATGAAAGATCACCAGTACACGTTAAGTGTGTTAGGCTATTCATCGACATGAAAGATCACAAATATACCTTAAGTCTGTTAGACTATTGATCGACAAGAAAGATCACTAATATACCTTAAATGTGTTAGAATATTGATCGACATGAAAGATCACTAATATACCTTAAGTGTGTTAGAATATTGATCGACATGAAAGACCACCAATATACCTTAAGTGTGTTAGAATATTGATCGACATGAAAGATCACCAGTATTCCTTAAATGTGTTAGAATATTGATCGACATGAAAGATCACCAATATACCTTAAGTGTGTTAGAATATTGATCGACATGGAAGATCACCAATATACCTAAAGTGTGATAGAAAATTGATCGACATGGAAGATCACCAGTATTCCTTAAATGTGTTAGAATATTGATCGACATGAAAGATCACCAATATACCTTAAGTGTGTTAGAATATTGATCGACATGAAAGATCACCAGTATACGTTAACTGTGTTAGACTATTGATCGACATGAAAGATCGCTAATATACCTTAAGTGTGTTAGGAAATTGATCGACATGAAAGATCACCAATATACCTTAAGTGTGTTAGAATGTTGATCGACATGAAAGATCACCAAAATACCGTAAGTGTGTTAGAATATTGATCGACACAGAAGATCACCAATATACCTTAAGCGTGTTAGTATATTGATCGACATGAAAGATCACCAATATACCTTAAGCGTGTTAGTATATTGATCGACATGAAAGATCACTAATATACCTTAAGTGTGTTAGAATATTGATCGACATGAAAGATCACCAATATACCTTTAGTGTGTTAGAATATTGATCAACCTGAAAGATCACTAGTATACCTTAAGTGTGTTTGAATATTGATCGACATGAAAGATCACTAATATACTTTAAGTGTGTTAGAATATTGATCGACATGAAAGATCACCAGTATACCTTAAGTGTGTTAGAATATTGATCGACATGAAAGATCACCAGTATACGTTAAGTGTGTTGGACTATTGATCGACATGAAAGATCACTAATATACCTTAAGTGTGCTAGACTATTCATCGGCATGAAAGATCACCAGTATACCTTAAGTGTGTTAGAATATTGATCGACATGAAAGATCACCAGTATACCTTAAGTGTGTTAGAATATTGATCAACATGAAAGATCACTAATATACCTTAAGCGTGTTAGAACATTGATCGACATGAAAGATCACCAATATACCTTCCGCGTGTTAGAATATTGATCGACATGAAAGATCACTAATATACCTTAAACGTGTTAGAATATTGATCGACATGAAAGATCACCAATATACCTTAAGTGTTTTAGAATATTGATCGACATGAAAGAGCACAAATATACCTCAAGTGTGTTAGAATATTGATCGACATGAAAGGTCACTAATGTACCTTAAATGTGTTAGAATATTGATCGACATGAAAGATCACCAATATACCTTAAGTGTGTTAGAATATTGATCGACATGAAAGATCACCAGTATACGTGAAGTGTGTTAGACTATTGATCGACATGAAAGATCGCTAATATAACTCAAGTGTGTTAGAACATTGATCGACATGAAAGATCACCAGTATATCTTAAGTGTGTTAGACTATTGATCAACATGAAAGATCACTATTATACCTTAAGTGTGTTGGAATATTAATCGACATGAAAGATCACTAATACACCTTAAGTGTGTTAGAATATTGATCGACATGAAAGATAACCAGTATACCTTAAGTGTGTTAGAATATTGATCGACATGAAAGATCGCTAATATACCTTAAATGTGTTAGAATATTGATCGACATGAAAGATCACCAATATACCTTAAGTGTGCTAGAATATTGATCGACATGAAAGATCACCAAAATACCTTAAGTGTGTTAGAATATTGATCGACACAGAAGATCACCAATATACCTTAAGCGTGTTAGTACATTGATCGACATGAAAGATCACAAGTATTTCTTAAATGTGTTAGAATATTGATCGAGATGAAAGATCACTATTATACCTTAAGTGTGTTAGAATATTGATCGACATGAAAGATCACCAATGTACCTTAAGTGTGCTAGAATATTGATCGACATGAAAGATCACCAGTATTCCTTAAATGTGATAGAATATTGATCAGCATGAAAGATCACCAATATACCTTAAGTGAGATAGAATATTGATCGACATGAAAGATCACCAGTATACGTTGAGTGTGTTAGACTATTGATCGACATGAAAGATCGCTATTACACCTTAAGTGTGTTAGAATATTGATCGACATGAAAGATCACCAATATACCTTAAGTGTGCTAGAATATTGATCGACATGAAAGATCACCAAAATACCTTAAGTGTGTTAGAATATTGATCGACACAGAAGATCACCAATATACCTTAAGCGTGTTAGTATATTGATCGACATGAAAGATCACAAGTATTCTTTAAATGTGTTAGAATATTGATCGAGATGAAAGATCACTAATATACTTTAAGTGTGTTAGAATATTGATCGACATGAAAGATCACCAATACACCTTAAGTGTGTTGGAATATTGATCGACATGAAAGATCACCAATATAAATTAAGCGTGTTTGAATATTGATCGACATGAAAGATCACCAGTATACCTAAAGTGTGTTAGAATATTGATCGACATGAAAGATCACCAGTATACCTTAAGTGTGTTAGACTATTGATCAACATGAAAGATCACTAACATACCTTAAGTGTGTTAGAATATTGATCGACATGAAAGATGACTAATATACCTTAAGTGTGCTAGAATATTGATCGACATGAAAGATCACCAGTATACGTTAAGTGTGTTAGACTATTGATCGACATGAAAGATCACTAATATACTTTAAGTGTGTTAGGCTATTCATCGGCATGAAAGATCACTAACATACCTTAAGTGTGTTAGAATATTGATCGACATGAAAGATCACCAATATACCATAAGTGTGTCAGAATATTGATCGACATGAAAGATCACCAGTATACCTTAAGTGTGTTAGAATATTGATCGACAGGAAAGATCACTAATATACCTTAAATGTGATAGAATATTGATCGACATGAAAGATCACCAATATACCTTAAGTGTGTTAGAATATTGATCGACATGGAAGATCACCAATATACCATAAGTGTGTTAGAAGATTGATCGACATGGAAGATCACCAATATACCTTAAGTGTGTTAGAATATTGAGCGACATGAAAGATCACCAGTACACGTTAAGTGTGTTAGGCTATTCATCGACATGAAAGATCACAAATATACCTTAAGTCTGTTACAATATTGATCGACATGAAAGATCACTAATATACCTTAAATGTGTTAGAATATTGATCGACATGAAAGATCACTAATATACCTTAAGTGTGTTAGAATATTGATCGACATGAAAGACCACGAATATACCTTAAGTGTGTTAGAATATTGATCGACATGAAAGATCACCAGTATTCCTTAAATGTGTTAGAATATTGATCGACATGAAAGATCACCAATATACCTTAAGTGTGTTAGAATATTGATCGACATGGAAGATCACCAATATACCTAAAGTGTGTTAGAATATTGATCGACATGGAAGATCACCAGTATTCCTTAAATGTGTTAGAATATTGATCGACATGAAAGATCACCAATATACCTAAAGTGTGTTAGAATATTGATCGACATGAAAGATCACCAGTATACGTTAACTGTTTTAGACTATTGATCGACATGAAAGATCGCTAATATACCTTAAGTGTGTTAGGAAATTGATCGACATGAAAGATCACCAATATACCTTAAGTGTGTTAGAATATTGATCGACATGAAAGATCACCAAAATACCGTAAGTGTGTTAGAATATTGATCGACACAGAAGATCACCAATATACCTTAAGCGTGTTAGTATATTGATCGACATGAAAGATCACAAGTATTCCTTAAATGTGTTAGAATATTGATCGAGATATAAGATCACTAATATACCTTAAGTGTGTTAGAATATTGATCGACATGAAAGATCACCAATATACCTTTAGTGTGTTAGAATATTGATCAACATGAAAGATCACTAATATACCTTAAGTGTGTTTGAATATTGATCGACATGAAAGATCACTAATATACTTTAAGTGTGTTAGAATATTGATCGAGATGAAAGATCACCAATATACCTTAAGTGTGTTAGAATATTGATCAACATGAAAGATCACTAATATACCTTAAGTGTGTTTGAATATTGATCGACATGAAAGATCACTAATATACTTTAAGTGTGTTAGAATATTGATCGACATGAAAGATCACCAGCATACCTTAAGTGTGTTAGAATATTGATCGACATGAAAGATCACCAGTATACGTTAAGTGTGTTGGACTATTGATCGACATGAAATATCACTAATATACCTTAAGTGTGCTAGACTATTCATCGGCATGAAAGATCACTAATATACCTTAAGTGTGTTAGAATATTGATCGACATGAAAGATCACCAAAATGCCTTAAGTGTGTTAGAATATTGATCGACATGAAAGATCACCAGTATACCTTAAGTGTGTTAGAATATTGATCAACATGAAAGATCACTAATATACCTTAAGCGTGTTAGAATATTGATCGACATGAAAGATCACCAATATACCTTCCGCGTGTTAGAATATTGATCGACATGAAAGATCACTAACATACCTTAAACGTGTTAGAACATTGATCGACATGAAAGATCACCAATATACCTTAAGTGTTTTAGAATATTGATCGACATGAAAGATCACAAATATACCTCAAGTGTGTTAGAATATTGATCGACATGAAAGGTCACTAATGTACCTTAAATGTGTTAGAATATTGATCGACATGAAAGATCACCAACATACCTTAAGTGTGTTAGAATATTGATCGACATGAAAGATCACCAGTATACGTGAAGTGTGTTAGACTATTGATCGACATGAAAGATCGCTAATATAACTTAAGTGTGTTAGAATATTGATCGACATGAGAGATCACCAATATACCTTAAGTGTGTTAGAATATTGATCGACATGAAAGATGACCAGTATACCATAAGTGTGTTAGACTATTGATCGACATGAAAGATCACTAATATACCTTAAGTGTGTTAGGCTGTTGATCGACATGGAAGATCACCAATATACCTTAAGCGTGTTAGAACATTGATCGACATGAAAGATCACCAGTATTCCTTAAATGTGTTAGAATATTGATCAACATGAAAGATCACCAATATACCTTAAGTGAGATAGAATATTGATCGACATGAAAGATCACCAGTATACGTTGAGTGTGTTAGACTATTGATCGACATGAAAGATCGCTATTACACCTTAAGTGTGTTAGAATATTGATCGACATGAAAGATCACCAATATACCTTAAGTGTGTTAGAATATTGATCGACATGAAAGATCACCAAAATACCTTAAGTGTGTTAGAAAATTGATCGACACAGAAGATCACCAATATACCTTAAGCGTGTTAGTATATTGATCGACAAGAAAGATCACAAGTATTCCTTAAATGTGTTAGAATATTGATCGAGATGAAAGATCACTAATATACTTTAAGTGTGTTAGAATATTGATCGACATGAAAGATCACCAATACACCGTAAGTGTGTTGGAATATTGATCGACATGAAAGATCACCAATATAATTTAAACGTGTTTGAATATTGATCGACATGAAAGATCACCAGTATACCTAAAGTGTGCTAGAATATTGATCGACATGAAAGATCACCAGTATACCTTAAGTGTGTTAGACTATTGCTCAACATGAAAGATCACTAATATACCTTAAGTGTGTTAGAATATTGATCGACATGAAAGATCACCAGTATACCTTCAGTGTGTTAGAATATTGATCGACATGAAAGATCACCAGTATACGTTAAGTGTGTTAGACTATTGATCGACATGAAAGATCACTAATATACTTTAAGTGTGTTAGGCTATTCATCGGCATGAAAGATCACTAACATACCTTAAGTGTGTTAGAATATTGATCGACATGAAAGATCACCAATATACCTTAAGTGTGTCAGAATATTGATCGACATGAAAGATCACCAGTATACCTTAAGTGTGTTAGAATATTGATCGACAGGAAAGATCACTAATATACCTTAAATGTGATAGAATATTGATCGACATGAAAGATCACCAATATACCTTAAGTGTGTTAGAATATTGATCGAGATGGAAGATCATCAATATGCCATAAGTGTGTTAGAAGATAGATCGACATGGAAGATCACCAAAATACCTTAAGTGTGTTAGAATATTGATCGACATGAAAGATCACCAGTACACGTTAAGTGTGTTAGGCTATTCACCAACATGAAAGATCACAAATATACCTTAAGTCTGTTAGACTATTGATCGACATGAAAGATCACTAATATACCTTAAATGTGTTAGAATATTGATCGACATGAAAGATCACTAATATACCTTAAGTGTGTTAGAATATTGATCGACATGAAAGACCACCAATATACCTTAAGTGTGTTAGAATATTGATCGACATGAAAGATCACCAGTATTCCTTAAATGTGTTAGAATATTGATCGACATGAAAGATCACCAATATACCTTAAGTGTGTTAGAATATTGATCGACATGGAAGATCACCAATATACCTTAAGTGTGTTAGAATATTGATCGACATGGAAGATCACCAGTATTCCTTAAATGTGTTAGAACATTGATCGACATGAAAGACCACCAATATACCTTAAGTGTGTTAGAATATTGATCGACATGAAAGATCACCAGTATACGTTAAGTGTGTTAGACTATTGATCGACATGAAAGATCGCTAATATACCTTAAGTGTGTTAGGAAATTGATCGACATGAAAGATCACCAATATACCTTAAGTGTGTTAGAATATTGATCAACATGAAAGATCACTAGTATACCTTAAGTGTGTTTGAATATTGATCGAGATGAAAGATCACTAATATACTTTAAGTGTGTTAGAATATTGATCAAAATGAAAGATCACCAGTATCCCTTAAGTGTGTTGGACTATTGATCGACATGAAAGATCACTAATATACCTTAAGTGTGCTAGACTATTCATCGGCATGAAAGATCACTAATATACCTCAAGTGTGTTAGAATGTTGATCGACATGAAAGATCACCAATATACCTTAAGTGTGTTAGAATATTGATCGACATGAAAGATCACCAATATACCTTAAGTGTGTTAGAATATTGATCAACATGAAAGATCACTAATATACCTTAAGCGTGTTAGAATATTGATCGACATGAAAGAACACCAATATACCTTCAGCGTGTTAGAATATTGATCGACATGAAAGATCACCAGTGTACCTTGAACGTGTTAGAATATTGATCGACATGAAAGATCACCAGTATACCTTAAGTGTTTTAGAATATTGATCGACATGAAAGATCACAAATATACCTTAAGTGTGTTAGAATATTGATCGACATGAAGGGTCACTAATGTACCTTAAATGTGTTAGAATATTGATCGACATGAAAGATCACCAATATACCTTAAGTGTGTTAGAAAATTGATCGACATGAAAGATCACCAGTATACGTGAAGTGTGTTAGACTATTGATCGACATGAAAGATCGCTAATATAACTTAAGTGTGTTAGAATATTGATCGACATGAAAGATCACCAGTATACCTTAAGTGTGTTAGACTATTGATCAACATGAAAGATCACTATTATACCTTAAGTGTGTTGGAATATTAATCGACATGAAAGATCACTAATACACCTTAAGTGTGTTAGAATATTGATCGACATGAAAGATATCCAGTATACCTTAAGTGTGTTAGAATATTGATCGACATGAAAGATCGCTAATATACCTTGAATGTGTTAGAATATTGATCGACATGAAAGATCACCAATATACCTTAAGTGTGCTAGAAAATTGATCGACATGAAAGATCACCAAAATACCTTAAGTGTGTTAGAATATTGATCGACACAGAAGATCACTAATGTACCTTTAGCGTGTTAGTACATTGATCGACATGAAAGATCAGAAGTATTCCTTAAATGTGTTAGAATATTGATCGATGTGAAAGATCACTATTATACCTTAAGTGTGTTAGAATATTGATCGACATGAAAGATCACCAATATACCTTAAGTGTGTTAGAATATTGATCGACATGAAAGATCACTAATATACCATAAGTGTGTTAGAAGATTGATCGACTTGGAAGATCACCAATATACCTTAAGTGTGTTAGAATATTGATCGACATGGAAGATCACAAATGTACCTTCAGCGTGTTAGAATGTTGATCAAAATGGAAGATCACCAATATACCTTACGCGTGTTTGAATATTGATCGAGATGAAAGATCACCAGTATACCTTAAGTATGTTAGAATATTGATCGACATGAAAGATCACCAGTATACCTTAAGTGTGTTAGACTATTGATCAACATGGAAGATCACTAATATACCTTTAGTGTGTTGGAATATTGATCGACATGAAAGATCACTAACATACCTTAAGTGTGTTAGACTATTCATCGGCATAAAAGATCACTAATATACCTTAAGTGTGTTAGAATGTTGATCGACATGAAAGACCACTAGAATACCTTAAGTGTGTTAGAATATTGATCGACATGAAAGATCACCAGTATTCCTTACATGTGTTAGAATATTGAACGACATGAAAGATCACCAGTATACCTTAAGTGTGTTAGAATATTGATCGACATGAAAGATCACCAATATACCTTAAGTGTGTTAGAATATTGATCGACATGAAAGATCATTAATATACCTTAAGTGTGCTAGAATATTGATCGACATGAAAGATCACCAATATACCTTAAGTGTGTTAGAATATTGATCAACATGAAAGATCACTAATATACCTTAAGTGTGTTTGAACATTGATCGAGATGAAAGATCACTAATATACTTTAAGTGTGTTAGAATATTGATCGACATGAAAGATCACCAGTATACCTTAAGTGTGTTAGAACATTGATCGACATGAAAGATCACCAGTATACGTTAAGTGTGTTGGACTATTGATCGAGATGAAAGATCACTAATATACCTTAAGTGTGCTAGACTATTCATCGGCATGAAAGATCACTAATATACCTCAAGTGTGTTAGAATATTGATCGACATGAAAGATCACCAATATACCTTAAGTGTGTTAGAATATTGATCGACATGAAAGATCACCAGTATACCTTGAGTGTGTTAGAATATTGATCGACATGAAAGATCACTAATATACCTTAAGCGTGTTAGATTATTGATCGACATGAAAGATCACCAATATACCTTCAGCGTGTTAGAATATTGATCGACATGAAAGATCACCAGTATACCTTAAACGTGTTAGAATATTGATCGACATGAAAGATCACCAATATACCTTAAGTGTTTTAGAATATTGATCGACATGAAAGATAACAAATATACCTTAAGTGTGTTAGAATATTGATCGACATGAAAGGTCACTAATGTACCTTAAATGTGCTAGAATATTGATCGACATGAAAGATCACCAATATACCTTAAGTGTGTTAGAATATTGATCGACATGAAAGATCACAAGTATACGTGAAGTGTGTTAGACTATTGATCGACATGAAAGATCGCTAATATAACTTAAGTGTGTTAGAATATTGATCGACATGAAAGATCACCAGTGTACCTTAAGTGTGTTAGAATATTGATCGACATGGAAGATCACAAATATACCTTAAGTGTGTTAGAATATTGATCGACATGGAAGATCACAAATATACCTTCCGCGTGTTAGAATGTTGATCAACATGGAAGATCACCAATATACCTTACGCGTGTTTGAATATTGATCGAGATGAAAGATCACCAGTATACCTTAAGTATGTTAGAATATTGATCGACATGAAAGATCACCAGTATACCTTAAGTGTGTTAGACTATTGATCAACATGGAAGATCACTAATATACCTTTAGTGTGTTGGAATATTGATCGACATGAAAGATCACCAATATACCTTAAGTGTGTTAGACTATTCATCGGCATAAAAGATCACTAATATACCTTAAGTGTGTTAGAATATTGATCGACATGAAAGACCACAAGTATACCTTAAGTGTGTTAGAATATTGATCGACATGAGAGATCACCAGTATTCCTTAAATGTGTTAGAATATTGATCGACATGAAAGATCACCAGTATACGTTAAGTGTGTTGGACTATTGATCGAGATGAAAGATCACTAATATACCTTAAGTGTGCTAGACTATTCATCGGCATGAAAGATCACTAATATACCTCAAGTGTGTTAGAATATTGATCGACATGAAAGATCACCAATATACCTTAAGTGTGTTAGAATATTGATCGACATGAAAGATCACCAGTATACCTTAAGTGTGTTAGAATATTGATCGACATGAAAGATCACTAATATACCTTAAGCGTGTTAGAATATTGATCGACATGAAAGAGCACCAATATACCTTCAGCGTGTTAGAATATTGATCGACATGAAAGATCACCAGTATACCTTAAACGTGTTAGAATATTGATCGACATGAAAGATCACCAATATACCTTAAGTGTGTTAGAATATTGATCGAGATGGAAGATCACCAATATACCATAAGTGTGCTAGAAGATTGATCGACATGGAAGATCACCAATATACCTTAAGTGTGTTAGAATATTGATCGACATGAAAGATCACCAGTACACGTTGAGTGTGTTAGGCTATTCACGAACATGAAAGATCACAAATATATCTTAAGTCTGTTAGACTATTGATCGACATGAAAGATCGCTAATATAACTTAAGTGTGTTAGAATATTGATCGACATGAAAGATCACCAGTATACCTTAAGTGTGTTAGAATATTGATCGACATGGAAGATCACCAGTATACCTTAAGTGTGTTGGAATATTGATCGACATGGAAGATCACAAATATACCTTCAGCGTGTTAGAATGTTGATCAACATGGAAGATCACCAATATACCTTACGCGTGTTTGAATATTGATCGAGATGAAAGATCACCAGTATACCTTAAGTATGTTAGAATATTGATCGACATGAAAGATCACCAGTATACCTTAAGTGTGTTAGACTATTGATCAACATGGAAGATCACTAATATACCTTTAGTGTGTTGGAATATTGATCGACATGAAAGATCACCAATATACCTTAAGTGTGTTAGACAATTCATCGGCATAAAAGATCACTAATATACCTTAAGTGTGTTAGAATGTTGATCGACATGAAAGACCACAAGTATACCTTAAGTGTGTTAGAATATTGATCGACATGAGAGATCACCAGTATTCCTTAAATGTGTTAGAATATTGATCGACATGAATGATCACCAAAATACCTTAAGTGTGTTAGAATATTGATCGACATGAAAGATCACCAATATACCTTAAGTGTGTTAGAATATTGATCGACATGAAAGATCATTAATATACCTTAAGTGTGTTAGAATATTGATCGACATGAAAGATCACCAATATACCTTAAGTGTGTTAGAATATTGATCAACATGAAAGATCACTAATATACATTAAGTGTGTTTGAATATTGATCGAGATGAAAGATCACTAATATACTTCAAGTGTGTTAGAATATTGATCGACATGAAAGATCACCAGTATACCTTAAGTGTGTTAGAATATTGATCGACATGAAAGATCACCAGTATACGTCAAGTGTGTTGGACTATTGATCGACATGAAAGATCACTAATATACCTTAAGTGTGCTAGACTATTCATCGGCATGAAAGATCACTAATATACCTCAAGTGTGTTAGAATATTGATCGACATGAAAGATCACCAATATACCTTAAGTGTGTTAGAATATTGATCGACATGAAAGATCACCAGTATACCTTAAGTGTGTTAGAATATTGATCAACATGAAAGATCACTAATATACCTTAAGCGTGTTAGAATATTGATCGACATGAAGGGTCACTAATGTACCTTAAATGTGTTAGAATATTGATCGACATGAAAGATCACCAATATACCTTAAGTGTGTTAGAATATTGATCGAGATGGAAGATCACCAATATACCATAAGTGTGCTAGAAGATTGATCGACATGGAAGATCACCAATATACCTTAAGTGTGTTAGATTATTGATCGACATGAAAGATCACCAGTACACGTTAAGTGTGTTAGGCTATTCACCAACATGAAAGATCACAAATATATCTTAAGTCTGTTAGACTATTGATCGACATGAAAGATCACTAATATACCTTAAATGTGTTAGAATATTGATCGACATGAAAGATCACTAATATACCTTAAGTGTGTTAGAATATTGATCGACATGAAAGACCACCAATATACCTTAAGTGTGTTAGAATATTGATCGACATGAAAGATCACCAGTATTCCTTAAATGTGTTAGAATATTGATCGACATGAAAGATCACCAATATACCTTAAGTGTGTTAGAATATTGATCGACATGAAAGATCACTAATATACCTTAAGTGTGTTAGAATATTGATCGACATGAAAGATCACCAAAATACCTTAAGTGTGTTAGAAAATTGATCGACACAGAAGATCACCAATATACCTTAAGCGTGTTAGTATATTGATCGACATGAAAGATCACAAGTATTCCTTAAATGTGTTAGAATATTGATCGAGATAAAAGATCACTAATATACCTTAAGTGTGTTAGAATATTGATCGACATGAAAGATCACCAATATACCTTAAGTGTGTTAGAATATTGATCAACATGAAAGATCACTAATATACCTTAAGTGTGTTTGAATATTGATCGAGATGAAAGATCACTAATATACTTTAAGTGTGTTAGAATATTGATCGACATGAAAGATCACCAGTATACCTTAAGTGTGTTGGACTATTGATCGACATGAAAGATCACTAATATACCTTAAGTGTGCTAGACTATTCATCGGCATGAAAGATCACTAATATACCTCAAGTGTGTTAGAATATTGATCGACATGAAAGATCACCAATATACCTTAAGTGTGTTAGAATATTGATCGACATGAAAGATCACCAGTATACCTCAAGTGTGTTAGAATATTGATCGACATGAAAGATCACTAATATACCTTAAGCGTGTTAGAATATTGATCGACATGAAAGATCACCAATATACCTTCAGCGTGTTAGAATATTGATCGACATGAAAGATCACCAGTGCACCTTGAACGTGTTAGAATATTGATCGACATGAAAGATCACCAATATACCTTAAGTGTTTTAGAATATTGATCGACATGAAAGATCACAAATATACCTTAAGTGTGTTAGAATATTGATCGACATGAAAGGTCACTAATGTACCTTAAATGTGTTAGAATATTGATCGACATGAAAGATCACCAATATACCTTAAGTGTGTTAGAAAATTGATCGACATGAAAGATCACAAGTATACGTGAAGTGTGTTAGACTATTGATCGACATGAAAGATCGCTAATATAACTTAAGTGTGTTAGAATATTGATCGACATGAAAGATCACCAGTATACCTTAAGTGTGTTAGAATATTGATCGACATGAAAGATCGCCAATATACCTTAAATGTGTTAGAATATTGATCGACATGAAAGATCACCAATATACCTTAAGTGTGCTAGAATATTGATCGACATGAAAGATCACCAAAATACCTTAAGTGTGTTAGAATATTGATCGACACAGAAGATCACCAATATATCTTAAGCGTGTTAATACATTGATCGACATAAAAGATCACAAGTATTCCTTAAATGTGTTAGAATATTGATCGAGATGAAAGATCACTATTATACCTTAAGTGTGTTAGAATATTGATCGACATGAAAGATCACCAATATACCTTAAGTGTGTTAGACAATTGATCAACATGGAAGATCACTAATATACCTTTAGTGTGTTGGAATATTGATCGACATGAAAGATCACTAATATACCTTAAGTGTGTTAGAATGTTGATCCACATGAAAGACCACCAATATACCTTAAGTGTGTTAGAATATTGATCGACATGAAAGATCACCAGTATTCCTTAAATGTGTTAGAATATTGATCGACATGAAAGATCACCAAAATACCTTAAGTGTGTTAGAATATTGATCGACATGGAAGATCACCAATATACCTTCAGCGTGTTAGAATATTGATCGACATGAAAGATCACCAGTATTCCTTAAATGTATTAGAATATTGATCGACATGAAAGATCACCAATATACCTTAATTGTGTTAGAATATTGATCGACATGAAAGATCGCTAATATACCTTAAGTGTGTTAGAATATTGATCGACATGGAAGATCACAAGTATTCCTTAAATGTGTTAGAATATTGATCGACATGAAAGATCACTAAAATACCTTAAGTGTGTTAGAATATTGATCGACATGAAAGATCACCAATATACCTTAAGTGTGTTAGAATATTGATCGACATGAAAGATCATTAATATACCTTAAGTGTGTTAGAATGTTGATCGACATGAAAGACCACCAATATACCTTAAGTGTGTTAGAATATTGATCGACATGAAAGATCACCAGTATTAATTAAATGTGTTAGAATATTGATCGACATGAAAGATCACCAAAATACCTTAAGTGTGCTAGAATATTGATCGACATGGAAGATCACCAATATACCTTAAGCGTGTTAGAATATTGATCGACATGAAAGATCACCAGTATTCCTTAAATGTGTTAGAATATTGATCGACATGAAAGATCACCAATGTACCTTAAGTGTGTTAGAATATTGATCGACATGAAAGATCACTAATATACCTTAAGTGTGTTAGACTATTGATCGACATGAAAGATCGCTAAAATACCTTAAGTGTGTTAGAATATTGATCGACATGGAAGATCACAAGTATTCCTTAAATGTGTTAGAATCTTGATCGAGATGAAAGATCACTAAAATACCTTAAGTGTGTTAGAATATTGATCGACATGAAAGATCACCAATATACCTTAAGTGTGCTAGAATATTGATCGACATGAAAGATCACCAAAATACCTTGAGTGTGCTAGAATATTGATCAACATGGAAGATCACCAATATACCTTAAGCGTGTTTGAATATTGATCGACATGAAAGATCACCAGTATACCTTCAGTGTGTTAGAATATTGATCGACATGAAAGATCACCAGTATACCTTAAGTGTGTTAGACTATTGATCAACATGAAAGATCACCAATATACCTTAAGTGTGTTAGAATATTGATCGACATGAAAGATCACCAGTATACGTGAAGTGTGTTAGACTATTGATCGACATGTAAGATCGCTAATATAACTTAAGTGTGTTAGAATATTGATCGACATGAAAGATCACCAGTATACCTTGAGTGTGTTAGACTATTGATCAACATGAAAGATCACTATTATACCTTAAGTGTGTTGGAATATTAATCGACATGAAAGATCACTAATACACCTTAAGTGTGTTAGAATATTGATCGACATGAAAGATAACCAGTATACCTTAAGTGTGTTAGTACATTGATCGACATGAAAGATCACAAGTATTCCTTAAATGTGCTAGAATATTGATCGAGATGAAAGATCACTATTATACCTTAAGTGTGTTAGAATATTGATCGACATGAAAGATCACCAATATACCTTAAGTGTGTTAGAATATTGATCGACATGAAAGATCACCAATATACCTTAAGTGTGTTAGAATATTGATCGACATGGAAGATCACCAATATACCTTAAGTGTGTTAGAATGTTGATCGACATGGAAGATCACAAATACACCTTCAGCGTGTTAGAATATTGATCAACATGGAAGATCACCAATATACCTTACGCGTGTTTGAATATTGATCGAGATGAAAGATCACCAGTATACCTTAAGTATGTTAGAATATTGATCGACATGAAAGATCACCAGTATACCTTAAGTGTGTTAGACTATTGATCAACATGGAAGATCACTAATATACCTTTAGTGTGTTGGAATATTGATCGACATGAAAGATCACTAGTATACCTTAAGTGTGTTAGACTATTCGTCGGCATGAAAGATCGCTAATATACCTTAAGTGTGTTAGAATATTGATCGACATGGAAGATCACAAGTATTCCTTAAATGTGTTAGAATATTGATCGACATGAAAGATCACTAAAATACCTTAAGTGTGTTAGAATATTGATCGACATGAAAGATCACCAATATACCTTAAGTGTGTTAGAATATTGATCGACATGAAAGATCATTAATATACCTTAAGTGTGTTAGAATGTTGATCGACATGAAAGACCACCAATATACCTTAAGTGTGTTAGAATATTGATCGACATGAAAGATCACCAGTATTAATTAAATGTGTTAGAATATTGATCGACATGAAAGATCACCAAAATACCTTAAGTGTGCTAGAATATTGATCGACATGGAAGATCACCAATATACCTTAAGCGTGTTTGAATATTGATCGACATGAAAGATCACCAGTATACCTTCAGTGTGTTAGAATATTGATCGACATGAAAGATCACCAGTATACCTTAAGTGTGTTAGACTATTGATCAACATGAAAGATCACCAATATACCTTAAGTGTGTTAGAATATTGATCGACATGAAAGATCACCAGTATACGTGAAGTGTGTTAGACTATTGATCGACATGTAAGATCGCTAATATAACTTAAGTGTGTTAGAATATTGATCGACATGAAAGATCACCAGTATACCTTGAGTGTGTTAGACTATTGATGAACATGAAAGATCACTATTATACCTTAAGTGTGTTGGAATATTAATCGACATGAAAGATCACTAATACACCTTAAGTGTGTTAGAATATTGATCGACATGAAAGATAACCAGTATACCTTAAGTGTGTTAGTACATTGATCGACATGAAAGATCACAAGTATTCCTTAAATGTGTTAGAATATTGATCGAGATGAAAGATCACTATTATACCTTAAGTGTGCTAGAATATTGATCGACATGAAAGATCACCAATATACCTTAAGTGTGTTAGAACATTGATCGACATGAAAGATCACCAATATACCTTAAGTGTGTTAGAATATTGATCGACATGGAAGATCACCAATATACCTTAAGTGTGTTAGAATGTTGATCGACATGGAAGATCACAAATACACCTTCAGCGTGTTAGAATATTGATCAACATGGAAGATCACCAATATACCTTACGCGTGTTTGAATATTGATCGAGATGAAAGATCACCAGTATACCTTAAGTATGTTAGAATATTGATCGACATGAAAGATCACCAGTATACCTTAAGTGTGTTAGACTATTGATCAACATGGAAGATCACTAATATACCTTTAGTGTGTTGGAATATTGATCGACATGAAAGATCACTAGTATACCTTAAGTGTGTTAGACTATTCGTCGGCATAAAAGATCACTAATATACCTTAAGTGTGTTAGAATGTTGATCGACATGAAAGACCATCAGTATACCTTAAGTGTGTTAGAATATTGATCGACATGAAAGATCACCAGTATTCCTTGAATGTGTTAGAATATTGATCGACATGAAAGATCACCAAAATACCTTAAGTGTGTTAGAATATTGATCGACATGAAAGATCACCAATATACCTTAAGTGTGTTAGAATATTGATCGACATGAAAGATCATTAATATACCTTAAGTGTGTTAGAATATTGATCGACATGGAAGATCACCAATATACCTTAAGTGTGTTAGAATATTGATCGACATGAAAGATCACTAATATACCTTAAATGTGTTAGAATATTGATCGACATGAAAGATCACCAATATACCTTAAGTGTGTTAGAATATTGATCGACATGAAAGACCACCAGTATACCTTAAGTGTGTTAGACTATTGATCGACATGGAAGATCACTAATATACCTTAAGTGTGTTAGAATGTTGATCCACATGAAAGACCACCAATATACCTTAAGTGTGTTAGAATATTGATCGACATGAAAGATCACCAGTATTCCTTAAATGTGTTAGAATATTGATCGACATGAAAGATCACCAGTATACCTTAAACGTGTTAGAATATTGATCGACATGAAAAATCACCAATATACCTTAAGTGTGTTAGAATATTGATCGACATGAAAGATCACTATTATACCTTAAGTGTGTTTGAGTTTTGATCGACATGAAAAGTCATTAATGTAGCTTAAGTGTAAGTTAAACGCCTGGCCAAATTATCTTGTTTTGATTTTGCCAACCCAAGCCAAATTCTGAAGTATATGCATAGAGACCTGTCCGACATGGATAATGCCATATACCGCCGATCAGATATAGTTACAGTATGCTATACGTCTTATCTACATTGCCCAATAGCTAACACTTCTCGGGAGTCTTCAGTCTGTCACGCCATGGGTGGTCCGAAGTCTACTGTATGGACTGATTCTTAGCATAGTGGCAATAAAAAGCGTTTTATTTAGGAACACACCACAAATGCTAATAATCAGTTGACTTTACTCATACTAAACACCAAAAGAAACGGTTCCAACCCTCCTTAAGGATGGAAGAACCTGTAATCAGTTGACGTTGGGATGCCTGGACGTCCACTTCTTGGACTCTGTTCGGTGACCCCAAGCTGTCCGTAGCGCTGAAAAAGTCGTACTGATAACAGCATTGTATGTCGACACTCATCGCCACAATCCCAATGTCTCTCTCTCTCTCTCTCTCTCTCTCTCTCTCTCTCTCTCTCTCTCTCTCTCTCTCTCTCTCTCTCTCTCTCTCTCTCTCTCTCTCTCTCTCTCTCTCTCTCTCGATCGATCGATCGATCGATCGATCGATCGAACGAGGTTCTGGGACGTCGGATTGTAGTACATCCAACCCCATATGCCTCTTGTTTAGTGGTTTATCTTTGTCTAAAACTAGAATTTCATTTGATCCTTACTTTTCGACATCTAAATTACTGTTTTTGGTTTATTTTGGCATGGTAGAAAATAGGACAATTTAATTCTTCTGAAAAAGATGCATTTCACCTAAATATGAATGCATTTGAGAATCTTCGGAATATCGGAAATATTTGTTTGTGTGTTTGAATTCCATACCCCCTTAATTATTTAGTGTGGGTAGTTTCTCTCTGTGAAAGACCTGTGGGATTCACTATTGCAGTGTGGCCATCGTATCGTATCAGTCAGGGACAGCTGTGACGCTGTTAAGTACTGGTGTGGAGTTGCACCAAATTATTTTTCCACACGAAACAAGTATTATGTTACATTAATGAAAGATTATGTCACCGGTGGTGCAAAACGGTATAAATCTGTCTGTTTGTTGTTATTGGTGATTATCCACATGATGTCTCATAGCTCACAGACTGCCTACACTTGTACACAACAGGCACAACCAGAGTTAACATAACGCTTTTAGTTTCTACGGAATCATCTATTTCTGTGGAGTGGTTGTTGTGTAGGTTCAACACCTATACAACATCTGGTCCAACGATCACTTGATGTATCTAGTTTGTGTAATCTCATAGACAGTGAATTGTCGTGATCTGTCTTTTCCGCACTTGGTAGAAAGTGGGTTTAGTTTCACGTTACGTTTAGCATTATTCCAGCAATATTACGTCAGGGGACACATGAAATGGGCTTCAGTGCTTTCAGTAGTCAACGCGGGTGACAATACACTTGCTACCATCTATAAACTATATACCACTAGCAGCCCAGCCTGGGATTATCCAGTTATTTAACACTGGTTCATTCTCCATCACCTTGTGCATTGCGTAGACAGTGCCGTTGCACCAACCATCCTGTTCACGTCCTACCTGGTTATAATGCCTCCCTGGATATAATGCCATATTTCCTCCAGGACAAACGGTGGCAGCATATCTTTCTTCCTTCTGAACTCAACTAAAGACACATTTGTTCAGACACTACCTTTACAATTTTCTTTGAGTGCGAAGTGCAGATTTATGTTGCGAATTTATTATGAATAAATAATTTATTATCGTTGTTACCGTAGTTTGTAATGATCGTAGCTCGTAACACACATTTGACACAAGTGCCCGGAACAAGAAAATATCTGTCAGTTCCTTGTTTGTTGAAACAAACGTGGTGAACACAGATATACTTACATATCAATCTTCAAATGTATACGTCAATTTAGTTTGAAAAAGCTGAATACAAACGTTATTTGAAATGTATCGAGTAAACAAAATGTGAAATGCTGGACAATCTCATTGGGAAACATTTGAATACGAAGAACGCATTCTCGCCTCGTGGAAATGTTTATTTCTGTGTATGAATCTGAATGTGGATTTCTGATTTGGTTGTCAAAATCACAACAACGTACTCTGACCAAGGTGTATAACTTGCGCTTAAGGTATATCGGTGATCTTTCATGTCGATCAATATTCTAACAGATCGAGTCTTTGGTGTTTACATTTCACAGCTTTTGAGGGACAATCGAACATGCCCTTTAACCAAGACTTGTTAAGAAGCTTGTCGATGATCCTTACAACATCCGAGGTCCCAGTAAAACTTTCGAAACGTTTATGGTAGACATGTTTAAGGCATTTCTAAATCTGAGGGACAAAAATTATGTCTGATGATATGTATTATGCATTTGACGCGTACCTTATATTTCAGAGTGAATTCAGCCTTCTAGAACGCCCGGCACTATCATCATCTGATGGTTATTCATAAACACATGCTCTGTCATCGTATCGCATCTTTACGATGACTGGGTATCTATCGAGCACTTACACATCACATCGTACAGCTGTAACACTGCTGGAGCAAATGTCTACCTATGACAGAGACAGAACTGTACAACTTACTCTGACTTTAGCAGGGCTTTCTTATGGAAGAGGAACGTGTTTAATAGTTTCTATAGTTCTTTTAAGTTGTGTTCTCCGAGGGTCTTTAGTATGGTGATCTACCTTCACCTGTTGGCAGCCTACAGTAAATTTTCACATTGGATTGTTCTATTTAATAATATCGTTTCATAATATCATGCTAGTTTTACTTTAATACATATGATACACTAGTGTCTTTATTGTTCCTCGACAACAAACATAATTTCTTATGGTATTGATCTATAAATAATAATACATTCTATTGTTCTCATCACGATATGATTCAAATATCGCTGATGTGACGATAAATAGTAACTCACGCACTCACTTAAAGGTGTGCTTGGTAACAAACCGACATTTCATAGACCGTCAGCATTGAGTTGGTATGTTGTTAATTGCTGCGCAAAACTGATCAAAATGTATTTATCGAAAACTGGTTAGCTGGTCTACATTAAACTAGAGTAAATTTCAATGTGTAGAATACTTTGAGGGGTTACATCGATTGTGTTATGTCTTGTTGACCAAGAGCAATTGAAGTACTGTCGGAAATAGAATAAAACCTGTTTTTCGGCTGTTACTCTGTTTCCCTCAAATTCACACAACTGCAAATAGGATATGTCAAAACATCTCACTTCGGCCTAACTGGGCCTTCAATGGGATGCGTAAGAGGTTATCCAGAAAAGAATGTTTACTCGTAAAATCGAGCAAAACTTAGAAAAAAATAAGAATAGCTGCTGAAAACATTAGATCAGACTATAGATGCTAATTAGGTCGCTCAGCCAGGTATGACGATGGAAAGTCGACTCACATGGCATGAAATACATGCGCTGCCGCCATGCACAAGGGGTCATCTCAAAGACATTTTGTGTTTTTTCATATGTGTTGAATATGCCTCATCTGTTGATTAACATCTTACGTGTCCTTCTTTCATGAACTTTATGTCAAGATATGTGGAAGAGATACCTGATACCCACAGAAAAGCCGAAGATCGACAGCACTGGATATTATTTGTAAATTGTTATCATACACTGTGTATTTCCCCATTTTAATTCCCCTAAAGGATTGTCATATCTTAGCTGATATCTCTATCCCCAGTGCGACCCCAACCATTTTTTGTGACACCAGTACAGGTTTTGCTTTTGAGATGACCCCTTTTACCGGTTTCTTCTTATAGTCATAATGCGACCCCTTGGTAGCTACTAGTTTCTGCGTGAAAGTTATTATTTTTACAACTATCGTTTATAATGACGCTAAGTCTAATTTAAAAATGGGCATTTAAATAGTGTCCTTTGTGATACAATGTCATCGCACATTAATTTGCGTGAAGCCATGGTCTGTTCGCTTTGGACTTTGGACTGTATTGCTCATTTTTGCACCAATCTCTCCTCAGTAAAGTCCTTACATTTCGCGTCTTACACTCAATTGATCAAATCTGTTTTAGTTAAGGACTGTACAAATGAACATGTTCTATGTAGAGCAGGGCCCTTTCGAGGTGGGGCAGTTTTCAAACACTTTATATTGTAACCAGTGAAGGGACTCGACACATTAGTAACATTGTTCTTATAATATTTTATGTATCTTGATGTTTCCATTGTGATTAACCGTTTCGACATTGTCATATATGTATCTTTCAAAGTGGGGGCGGTGCTTGTGTGGTCAAGTCATGTTTTAATTATCATAACTTTCATAGTTTATACGTTTCAAGTTTAAGTACATGTATATGGTTAATATATAGTGTATAGGTGTCAGCTTTTATGTGTACAAATAAAATATATCAAACCCTCTCAGTTAAATGTATCCATGCACCCATAAATCACTCAAATTAACAATAGCCACTCTACTGGGTCAGGCCAGGTTCTGACCCATGCGCTTACACTCTGCACATGTTCTTTTGTCCTACTGGCTCAGTTTATCTGGTCAGCTTGCCACCTATTGTCTGCTAAGTTTTAAAGGTTAGTGTCATACATAGCTTGTTGGCAGTCAACACAGATAATTTAAAGAGGAGGATCAGATCAGGATATTGGATGTTTTGTGGAACATTTCTGGGGTTTAATGAGTTTATTTATCAGGTTAGTACATATATTGTATATGCATTTATGGTATTGTATATAGTGTACTCCTTACAGAAGTGTTATATTATTACTTCTTTGACTAAAGTTCCATAACTAAATGCATCTATTGTTCTCCAACTATCAGTACAGTCGGTTGGATGTGTAATTTAAGTGAAACTTATATCAATTACCTATTTACATTAATTATGGCATATGCAGTTGGTCTTTACCAGTCTAAAACTAACTAGACAAAATTAACACATGGTGTGAATGTGTGTGAATCGTGTGAGTGTGATATGAAATGGTGAGCGTAGGTGTGAGATTTGTTGATTTTATTATAACGTACCTTACATGCCATTATTAGTAGTATCAAGGTTGTGTCTTAATTTTCTTAGAATGATCTGCGACTATACGACTGCATGAGTGGTTGTATTCACTCATTTCCACACAGTGGTAAGTGTACCTTATAGGACCTTATAAGTAATAAACTTTATGCATTTTCCTCAGGTATATGTGTGATATATTTATTGAATATCCTAAATGATTTATGTATGTATGAAATCTTTCATGTTGCTATTTATATTTTCAAATGTATTTTTGCTAGTGCATTATCAGGGCTAGCTGTATGAATATATGGAAAGTGTAATACTCCTATATGTATGCCAAGTTATGAATGCTATGCTCAAATATTTAGTTACATGTATGTATGTTTTCAGGGTGACTTCAACCGTTCATTTTAACTGGAATAAATGGTTGTCAACTGTAACCACCAGTAGCGTTGTGTTGGGTGCATCCCTCCACCAACATTAACCCCTACCCGCTACTACACTTGTTGCTGCTGTGATGGTCCCTGTTACAATTAGTCTTTAGTAACACATGCTTGTCTCAACTAGTAAAGATCTGTATTAATAGCAATCTTCAGTGACCCATGCTTAGCTCAACCAGTGAAGATCCATATGAGAATTAGTATTCGGTAACCCAACGCCATGTCGCTGATGGCGAGGTGAAACAACCAAGCAGCTATAGCTAATATACATTTATAACTATTCATTGGTTACAAACAGGAGGCTGTTATTATTAAGAATTTGTCGTGACAAACGATGTAGGAAATCCCCCATGAACCAGCAAAACAGACCTTCAAATTCTGTATTATTTAGGCAAAGAGAGCATGGTATACAAGCTCACGAGCCAATTTCACAATACCGATTTCAATTAATACAAATGAGAAAAAAATCTAAGGCAGTGGGTCACAAAATATATTGTATCAAAGTCACCAAAGCCTTAGTGTGAGAGAGAAACAGCTGTGCAGAATGTAACACAGTGAGCGGTCTGACGGCGGCTAGGAAGGTCGAACGTTGGCAGCGATTGATGATATGGTGTAAACTCCAGTAATGTCCGTGTCGCAGCACGGCAACCAACCTTTTATATATTCAGTCATTCACCGAAAGTTCGGGCACATACGACCATCGCCAACACTGTAGAAATCTCTAGCAGTCTCCCGGAAGTATCAAACAGAAAATCAAAGTAGATAATTTCCGGAAAACCAGAATCCTAAAAGTGTTGACCATCTATTATACGAAAATGTGACCCATCATAATATATTATTCAAAACACTAAACGTTGTGACCCAATAATAATTATTACTTAATTAATAAAAAAATATAAAGAAAATACACACTCGTAACAAGGTATACATACAAGTTTTATCTAATTGTAGTACAGAGAGGGGCGATATTTCGTCTTATTATCATGCTGCGGGCGCGTGTATTTAAAAAGCAAAATTTTGTCAGCTTACGGAGATGAGTCCACCACTCACCTCCAAAAGAAACTTGGAAAATGGAGTCATAATGTCGTGGTTTTGCGAGAACGGATTCATCATACACTACAAGCAAGAATTTTGGGAACACTCTAAAATAGTCATACATAAACTTAAAAATGGTGAGGTCATTGATACGCTGAGGTCATTGATACTCTGAGGTCATTGATACGCTGAGGTAAGTGAAAAAAATATACATGTAATTGTGTGCTCAATGGGCATGTTGGAACATTCAGTGAAGCTGATTCATTATTCCTTGAGTTTGACTAAAATGAAATATTCTCGAAAAAACGACGAAAAAAACAAGGGTACTGAAAAACAGCAGCACCATGTTTGATTCAAACTCCCAAGCACAACAGCCTATTGCAAGTGGAAGACTGACTACTCATACAGCTTGTGGCAACTGGGCACTGGACCGATATAAATAGATTCCGAAATATCTGAACATGTGCAGTGCACGTATGTAGGGAAACACGTGATGTTACCAGTATTTAAACACATGCAGTGCTTGTATATAGCGAAACCCATATGCATTGTTCGTATGCAAAATTGTTCTAACAAATACACTTCATAACAATTCATTTATGTAGCGCCTAGTGTCCACCTGACTAGTTGCTCACAGGATGCATGTTCTCAGAATCTGATAATTATTACCCCGGATTACCCAAGCTGCCCCTTAGGCGCTAGAAGCTTATACACATGTTGTCAACAGAGGCAATCCTGGACAAACTCACTTGCCTAAACTGAGACCACAGTTATCACTGTGGGCAGGACTGACGTCCAAGAAACTATTAGGAGTCAAGCTGCCACACATGGTCACCCATCAAGGCACTGTCAAAGCTCGACGCTGCTTACCTTCAACTGATTGTGACCTGAGCTCTATAGCTACGCACAAGTCCACAACGTCAACTGATTGTGACCTGAGCTCTACGCACAAGTCCACAACGTCAACACTTCCACATTTAATGTGTTACTCTAAAGGCAAAATTTCACAAAATTTTGCCCTGTGTTGTATACCTCGGGGCACGTGCACTAATTCTAACTTCCTATTGGCGTATCATCCATTACGCCTTGTCAACGACCGAAAACTGAATCTTTGAGGGAACATAGAAAAACATAGAAAACTTGCCATCTTTGCATGTAAATAATTGCTTCGTACATCGAAAACCGTCGCATGTGGTGTTGTTTCTGCGGTTTCATTCCGCCGCGACAGATTACAACTTTGGGTTTTCAGTGATGATAGTTTCTTTAACAACTTGTTTGGTGGAGTCCGGAAAATTTTCAAATATAAGAAAGCTGTTGGGTACTAGTAAATGATAAACGGGCTGCCAATCTCTATTCTCGACGTCCATATTGTGACTTGACATTCTGTATACCCATGCTTTGGAACGGCACACATCTTAACCATCTTACCATATAATGTTCTTTTGTAGTGCCCTGAAGAAACAATGTGAACTTTCTTTTTGACTCAGTATATTTATGTGGCAATTTTGTGCAATGATAAAATGTATTTGCAATTCATCGGTCCCTTTACCCAAACGGACTTAACAGAAGTTAATTCCAGATTCGATTATTTACAGAACGCTGCCATAGAGCTGGGTGAGTGAGTGAGTTAACATTTAATGTCACATCGGCAATATTTCAGCCATATCGTGACGGGAACTTAACACTGAAATGGAATATATGTGTAATGTAAAAACCTGTTAACAAAGGACAGTAAAAACACTAGAATATCACAGACATGAATGTAAAACCAGCATGAAAAACTAAAACATTGTAATTAAAGAAGACAATACATTATAAAACACGGGCTATAGATCGCCAACAACAGAAGGTAGATCACCATACTAGGGACCATGGGGACTTACAGTACCTTTGCTACCTGCATGGACCCTAGTTGGATTTACACCATCCCTTCAAGCTGCTGGCGAGTGTACGAAATGCTAGCCAAATTTAAAATGACAAGAATACTACGATTAAAAACCTGGTAAACTTAAATTTACATCAAATGTTTTGGGACTTACGTACCCTCTCAAGAGGACAATAATTTTACAATACTTCAACCCCCTTTGAGGGTACAGCCACTAACAATGCAATTGCAAATTACTAATCTAAGCTAACAATGATTTAAAATACGTCTATTTACAGAACATACTACTCAAAATTCAGCCAAAAAAATCAATTCCTTCTTAAAAAACCAATCACTAAATGAGAAGCAACAGTGGTGAAAAGATCCTTGATGGTTCTGACATTGAAATATCTATCCCTTGTGATGGAGAATTCAACACAGTCAAGCAGAATGTGCTTGACTGTAACTCTCTCATCACAAGGGATACAAAATGGAGGATCCTCACCTTTTAACAGGTACGCATGAGTATATCTAGTGTGGCCAATACGACATCGTCGTAAAATAACCTCTTCAAATCTGGACTGACAACCCAAGTGTGTATAACCAATGTAAGGTTTTATCTCATGTAATTTATTGATGCCCACTTGGGTGTCCCACTTCTTTTGCATCAGATCACGGATATAAAATCTAATGGTGGCTTTGTAATCACTATAAGCAATAAGAAGTTGTGTCACAGATTTGTTGAGTGCTGCTTTAGCAGCAAGGTCAGCCAATGTGTTACCAGAGATTCCTACATGGCTGGGTAACCAACAGAAGACGATGTCGCATTGGCCAGTAGTAAGATCATTATACAATTCAATAATTTCTAGTAAAAGTGGATGTTTGCAAGAAATATTTTTAATAGCCTGAAGGCAAGAAAGAGAATCGGAATAGATTATATATTGTTTACGTTTAGGGTGTCTTTGAATATATTTAAGAGCTGTTAATATGGCGTTAGCTTCAGCGGTAAAAATAGAACTATGATCTGGTAATCTAGAAGATATTGTTCCGGATCCAATGACAGTGGCACAAGCCACTGCGCCACCGTCCTTGGATCCATCTGTAAATAAGGGTTTGTAATTGCTATACTTATGTTTTAATTGATGATATTCTTGTTTATATTGTAAGTAATTTGTTTCTGATTTTTTAAATGATGTTAATGTTAGGTCCACTTGTGGCCTAACCAACTGCCAAGGAGGAGAAGAAAGAAGACGGGAAGGTGATATACCGTCCAGCTCAATACCGGCAGAAGAAATAAATGGTTTAATTCTGTGCCCAAGAGGTGGAACAAGAGAAGATTTTTTGTTATACAAATCCTCATAAAGGGGATTGAACACACAGTTAAAGGCAGGGTTACATTCATTAGAATATAATTTAGTAATGTATTGTAAAGACAGTTTTATACGACGTTGAGTAAGAGATGGTTCATCGGCCTCAACGTAGAGACTATCAATAGGTGAAGTTCTGAAAGACCCAAGACAAAGTCTTAAGCCTTGATGGAGGACAGAATCAAGACGTTTAAGGTTGCTTTTGCAGGCGTCACCACATACGATGGAGCCATAATCGAGTTTAGAACGTACGAGTGATCGATATAGGTGCAAGTCAAGCGCCTTCAGGCATTTAGTTTTAAGGGACTTGATATGAGGCAGAAATGTTAAATGGGAGTCAAAGATTAGGCCCAAGAACTTGGCCTCCTTTACAACTTTGATGGGAGTGCCATCTAGAGATAGTTCAGGGTCCTTATGTGGTTTATATTTTCTGCAAAAATGTATACAATTAGTTTTGGATTTAGAAAATTTAAAGCCGTTTTCAAGACACCATTTATTTATTTTGTTTAAACAAAGCTGCAGTTGCCGTTCAATAGTATGCATATTTTTACCACGACAAGAAATATTAAAATGATCCACAAATAACGACCCATCAATTGAATCGTTTAAACCTTTTGATAAACTATTTATCTTTATGCTAAAAAGTGTGACAGACAAAATACTGCCTTGTGAAACACCCTGATCCTGATTGTAATGATCAGACAGGGTAGAACCCACTCGAACTTGAAACTGTCTGTCATTTAAAAAGTTGGCTTTAAATTGAGGTAAACGACCTCGCAAGCCTAAGTCATGTAAGTCTTTTAAAATACCATATTTCCAAGTTGTGTCATATGCTTTTTCGAGATAAAAAAAGATAGACACAGCATGTTCTTTATTAATTAGTGCATTTTCAACAAATGATTCTAAACGCACTAAGTGATCGATAGTACTTCTGTTTTTACGGAAACCACACTGTATATCAGTTATAAGGTTATTTGTTTCCAAGTACCAAACAAGTCGATTATTTATCATGCGTTCCATGGTCTTGCAAACACAGCTAGTTAACGAAATCGGCCGATAATTGGATGGATCGGTATGATCACGTCCAGGTTTAGGTATTGGTACTACTATGGCGTCACGCCATGATGGAGGAAAGTTACCCGATGTCCAAATATCATCAAAAATATTTAGGAGAGTTTCTAGGCAGTATTCTGGTAAGTGCTTCAGGAGTTGATAATGTATGTTATCAGCTCCTGTAGCAGTGTCATGAGCTTGATCAAGAGCAGTATGGAGTTCATGAATAGAAAACGTTTCATTATACTCTTCCCCATTATCAGAATTGAAATTAATAGTTTTCTTTTCTTCTTGTTTTTGATATTGCTGGAATTTTGGTACATAATTTGAAGAGGAAGAATGTTTAGAAAGGGTTTCACCTAGTGTATTAGCAATATCTGATTTATCAGTAAGCAATTGATCTCCATGTTTAAGATGATGGACAGTAGATTTAGTACCTTCACCTTTGATTTTCTGGATCATGTTCCATACCTTGGACATGGGGGTCCGAGATTTTATTTTGGATACATAATTTTGCCACGATTGGCGTCTATTTTGTGTAAAGGTACGCCGTGCTTTAGCATTTACAATTTTAAATTTATTTAAATTATGCACCATGGGATGGCGACGGAAATAATGTTCTGCTTTTTTCCTTGCCTTCCTAGCTTGTTTGCACTCATCGTTGAACCATAGTTTTCTTATGTGTGGAACTGCAGAGGACTTTGGTATACATTCATCAGCTATAGATTTTAGTTATTCAGAAAACCTTTTGATAGCGTCAGGGACATCAATAAAATATTCAGGTTGAAGCCTGGCATCACACAACGTTTCATATAAAGGCCAGTCAGCCTTTTTAAAATTCCATCTTGATGATGGAGGAACATCAGATGGTGTTACAGATTTCAGTATAGTAGGAAAATGATCACTTCCACAGAGGTCATTGTGGACTGACCATTCGAATTCATTTAGTAAGTTGGAGTCAGTTAATGACAAATCAAGAGCTGTATATGTTCCTGTGCCAGGATGTAAATATGTATTGGTACCATCATTACATATACATAAATTATTATTTGAAATGAAATCCTCCAGAAGCTGACCTTTAGTGTTCGTGATTACACCACCCCAAAGTGGGTTGTGCCCATTTAAATCACCCATGAGTATACATGGTTTGGGTAATTGATCGTAGAGTGTTTGTAGATCAGCCTGCATAAGAGTTGATGAAGACGGAATGTACAATGAACATAAAGTAAGCGTAATGTTCAAAGTCATTCGCACTGCAACGGCTTGAAGATTAGTTTTGAATTTTACAGGACTGTGAATAACACCATGTCTTACAAGGATTGAAGATCCTCCAGTGGCTCTATCACCAGGTGGGGAAAAGTGATGATATGCATGCATTATATTGACGTAAGTTAAAAGTATTTGTCTGCTTTAGATACGTTTCTTGCAAGCAGAATGCTGATGGTGTAAAGTCTTGGACTAAAAGGTGAAGCTCATTAAGATTAGTCGTTAGGCCCTGCAATTCCACTGAATAATATATGAAGAAACTATTTCTTTGGGGGATTTATTGGGGATCTACCCCTTGATTTCCTAGAGGGCGACAAGCTATGTGCCCTACTTTGGATGTTTTCGGACACATCCATGACTTCTAAGGATCAAAACTTATTAAAAAGTTTGATGGTATCATTTGAACCTTTGGAGGTTCTGCTGCTTTGACATTTTTGTATGTCATTTTTGGTTTTGATGTTATTTTTGGTAATATCTTTCCCATTATTTTGTGATTGAGGCTTAGGCATAGGCAGTGATGATGAGGACGATTGTTCTTGAGAAGATGACCGTGATTGAAATGGAGCAAGTGTTTTTGGAAGTGATTTAGCGGTCTGGGTCGACTGGTTGGGTGTGTATATTTCAGGTTTCTCTGTATCCACCCATGTCAGATCAGTTTGGCACTCCATTGACGAAGTGGATACAGTTGCTTTGTGACTGGCGGCAGAGGGTATTCTCGTAACTGAGGCATAAGAAGTGGTCGGGTGTGTTGGGGAAAGAACAAGTTTCTTGGCATCAGCAAAACTAACATTTTGCGTGATCTTAATTTTGTTTATTTCCATTTGTTGAATCCAGATGGGACATTGTTTCGAGAAAGATGAATGTGTCCCAGAGCAGTTTGCACATTTTCTAATGTTGTTATTGCAATCCTCAGTAACATGAGTTTTCTCACTGCAATGAGCGCATGTTACCGAGTTAGTACATGTAGTGACACCGTGTCCATACTTTTGACATTTGAAACATCTCAGTGGATTGGGAATATAGGTATCAACACTGAGATTGCAATATCCTGCTCTAACTGATTTTGGAATGGTTGGTGAAGAAAAATGGAAAAGGTAAGTATTAGTAGGTTTTGTTTCAGAGTTTATTCGTGTTGTAAATCTTTTGACAAAAATCACTCCTTGCTCTTTCATTTCTGCCGCTATATCAAGTTCTAACATATCAGAAAACAGTCGATCTCTGTCTCTGACAATCCCTTTGCTCGTATTCAGCGTCCTGTGAGGGGAAATTGAGGCCGGAACTCCAACGAACAACTCGGTAGACATCAGGTTGGTGGATTGTTGTTTCCGATTACACTCTATAAGGAGAGAGCCTGAACGTAATCGCCTGACATTTCTGACCTCACCCGCAATACCAGGTATACCTTTTGATACTGCAAAAGGATTTAATTTAATAGGTGATTTGTCAAGAGTTTCCATAACGAGAAATCGTGGCCAATATTCATTGAGCTGGACGGTCGAGGCTCATCATCATCATCATAGTCCAGGTGACGTTTGTTTCTTTTTAGGGGGTTGTGTAAGCCATGGGTAATTTAGTATGGTTCATCATCTGAACTCCCCACCCACCACGGAGTATCACAAGAACAATGCTAAAAACAAGTGGGCCTCCGACTTGCAGCACCAAGGAGACTCAGATGATATACTCTAGCGGAAGAATTATAAATAACTAATCCACCAGATTGGCCCATGAGGCACCGCCTTCTGGCATAAGACTCTAGGCAAAGTTTAAATACATATTAACATTTTTTCCAATTCCAAATCATTGCACTGAAATAATAAGTCCAAGTCCGAAATCAAACAATTACAAATACGATTTGTGCATTGACATGTAAACAGTCCATACACAGGGCTTGTCATGACCAGCCGATTGGTTGAACCGGGCCCATTCAACCTCCCGTCTAGGTGAAGTAAGGGTCGAAGGAGTATGTTGAGCAAAGGGAACGCGGTCACAAGTCCCCAGTGCTCTCAACCCCCAGACTCCCGTCCTCCACCGACACAGGGCCGCAACCCACGGCAAACGGGTTGGTGGACCAAATATCTCCCCGGGTCCACTACGGGGGTGTCGGCGAGCTCTTGACTGATGCACACATGTAGCACGGAAGTCCAGCTTACAGTAATCTCCTCTGATTGGCTCACCGTGTCACGTGTGATGCACGGGCTTCGCACTAACTAAAGGGACCGTCCGTGTCGTGTTTACATCTCACAATACTCCTTCTTGTAGTGAACCAGGTGCAACTACAACAACGACGGTGATGCTTTATGTTAAACAAGTAACGCATACCTCCCTCCCGCTTACCCACTCCCAAAACTAGGATGAAATAAAATAAATAAATTACAAAATACCCAAACTAAACAAAAGCAAAACCAGCAACAGCAAAAAGAAATAGGAAGGAAGAAACGAAATAAAAAAAACCCTCTGGAGTCAACTGTATGTGTTTATCTGTATCCAGAACACGTGTGCATGTATTATTATCGAATAGTCATGATAACAGGTATTCGCGAAAGGCATCAAATGTTAAGAAAGAAATTATAGAACAGAAAACAGATTCTGTTCCGTAAGACAACAATACAGATAGCTAAATCCAACCCAATTAATACCTTTGTTAATTGTTCTTCATTTCATTACATAATTTTGCACTGTCAGTTACTCACAACTGACGAATTATTCCAGTAGGCAATTAAATAGTTTTACCTCCCCATCCATGTGCTTGCCGTTGACGAGATGTTCCGAGGGAAAATGGAAGTGCATTGATCCCAGGACATTGATTCCCCGTCAGAGAAAGGGATGTCCTTCGTCACGAGACGTTCGTTTTCAAAGAAGGCGAGATTCGCACCATGGCCTGCGACAATACAACAGCATCAAACATAATGGGTTTAGATCTAATCTGTACCATCAGCTATGAATCAGCTATGCGAATCCCGATTCCGTAATGTTAAGAACACACGATGTCGTGTTTTGGCTAAAGAGGAATCACCCAAAAAGGAAGCCAAAACACGTCACTGTCAGGGAGACACTTGAGGTAATGTACCATATTATATTTTGTCTGTCGTTTAACGTTTCACTTCAGGGACAGTAGTATGAGGTGTGGACCAGACAATACAGCGATTCTCATATCTCCTGACTACATCTTGTTGGACGAAGACAGGAAATTGTTTTACAAAAGTTAGGTACAATGCGTCCAGGACAAGTTCAAGGAAACGACACTTCGAGGCACACTGTACGCAGGTGTTAGAAATATTCCAGCTGTATTGGAGCAGAGTAACACCAGATACATCCATGAAACATGTTGGGAATCAAACTCTAGCCTTTAGCGTGACTAGCAACAGCTTTTACTACCATACATCGCAGAAATATGTAATATGTAAGTTGTAATACAATAATTAATTGCTATAAAAACTCAGTTGCAAGAAATGATTACACATTTTCTGGAGTAAATACCAACGCTGCTAATACTACGTGCCATTATGAAAGTGAATTGTCTTGAGATTAAAGTACTGCACTAGAACATAAACACTCATTAGAAACTAACTATGCTTATCTAATTTCAGCGAGTTGAGCATGTACTAGTTGCCTGAATATGTGCCAAATATAAATGTCATATAAAAATGATATTGCAGCCGACATTTGTAAATAAATTCAAAATATTACCATTCATTTTTAAAATCCCGGATACATCTCCTTTTGGTTCGTACTCGATGCCACCCAGAGGATAACACACAGCATCTCCGCTCGGTATGTCAATAGGGGACTGATTTGACCCATTGCAGCAGTGGGTGTCCTTGTCCAGATCGTACCGGTGGAAAGGATCTGCAACACAATATCCATCATTTCAGTTCACGTTAAGCGTACTGTAGATCACTGATTGACTCATTATTGTTTACGCCGCACTCACCAATATTCCAGCGATCTGTAAATAATCTAATGTGGACCAGACAATCCAGTGATGAAGAGCAGGAGCATCGGTCTAGGCAATTAGGATACGATGAAATGTGTCAACCAGGTCAGCGAGTCTGACATCCCAACCCGTTAGTCGTGCACAGGTTAATGAAGACCAATTCTATCCCGGATCTTCAAGGTTAGTGTGGGAGAATTTGATGCGTTTCTTGAATGTTTCCGGATTTGGTGAAACCAACGAGTACTGAACAAGCAAGAAAGCTAATCAGGGCGAGCTGATTTTCGATGTCAAGATCATTAATTTCAAGGACGCCTTAGACACGCAGCTGTACACGGCGAATCTGTGCAGTGCAGGTGTCGTTGTCCTAACGCTAAGGTGTTTGTAACTCCCACAGTATAACAGACTGTTACACCTGTCGTGGCGCCATAGCTGCTTTGTACAACGGTTCCCAGGTCCTTAAATGTTTCAATCCATTGGATGAAAGAGAGCTATGACCTGGGATAATCATAACGCCCATTCGTTATAATCTGACCCACGACAGTCTAAAACAGTGATGTGGAAGATACCCGTGGACCACTCGTTCCCCCTTCAAATCGATAGTGCTTGAAGGAAGAAATTGGGATCAATAGTTAATTTCAATGATAAGTCTTTGAATGGCATTATTTTTAAAGTCGCACACATACGCAAGAGAGGTTTTATGGATGTCAGCTAGGAAATTCTTTACTATGAGAAAAACAAGGTTACGGAGTATGCCCCTAGTCATTCAGTCCGCAACGTTGTGTTCCATGTAATAAAGAAGTTGACATCGATAATGACTCTTTTCCTGCAGAAAATGGGGAGTGATGGATGTGCAAGTATCACTAACTGGCGGTATCCAACAGTTCATTATGAGTGAGTGAGCTAAATTTTTACCTGCACTCAGCAATATTCCAGCTATATGGTGGCGGTCTGCAAATAATCGAGTCTGGACCAGACAATCACTGATCAGCGGCATGAGCCCATCTGCACAACTGGGAATCTATGACATGTGTCAACAAGGTCAGTCAACTTGACCACCCGCCTCTTACGCCAAGCATTTTCGCTTGATCCAGTTCATTACGAATAATAATTGATTCGTATAGAGCTTAATATCCAGGTCATTAGCAGCTCAGTGGCGCTTTACAGAGGGATCATAAAATCATTCATTCCACAACACTGGGGCTGTAACTTTAAAATACAGCACATCTCCCCCATATTGGTGGTGGTTCTGGAGACTGGAAGATCGTTCCAAAAGCACTGTTGGATCGGAGAATTCTATGTGAAGCTTTCAATGAAATAAGAGGTCTTAGATACTCAGGACCACTGGGATCTTTCAGGACGGAATATGTGAGAGAAAACATCATCTGACTCGTTGTACAGAAAGCCAGTGTCGCTCAAGAAGGATTGATGTGATTTTACACTGCTTCCAGGAATCAGTGACGAGACGAGCAGATCAAGAAGGAATGTTATTTTACTTGTTTGCACAAGAGGTTTCAGACAATCCAAAGTCCGATGTTTCTTGATGTTGCTGATATTGTCGAGACAGGGTGACACAGAACGACAGAAGGTGCGATACGGATTGTTGTTCAGACAGGAGGAGTGTTAGTTATATATAATTCCAACTTGCCCAGCACTATACCGGCAGATCCATTTACAGTAGAAAACATCTTTCCACCAAGATATCATAGAGTGTCGAATGCGCTCTGCTCAAAAGCTGCTTGGTGGGGGTTGTTGCCTTAATAAAGTTTGTAAAAGGTTAGTGGTAGATTTGTGTAGGACCTTTCAAAATATGACCTGTCAGGCACAAAAATGAATATCTGGTGCAAATGCTTATTTTCAAGAATGAAAACATGATGCAGTATGTCTTTTTTTCCTTCAAGCGAATATTTGCCTTTGCATGGTCCTTTTCGCGAACACTAAATTTCGTCAGCATGAGTGATTCCTCAACGTTTGAAATGGTCGACGTCGTCAAATGATAAAAGTGGATATTTCTGAGACTTTTAGACATTTAAATAGCTTCTTCTTGGAGAAAATAAGTACAATGCTTCAATCAGCTTACCATCGTGGGAACCTGCGTGGTAGTGGGAATGGGATGGGACACAGGGTGTCTTTCGCAGTTGCGTAGACGCTGGCTGCAACGACAACTACAGCAATCGGAATCAGCATCTTTACCAGTCACTGTGTGATTGAATAACATGGTGCCAAGAAACCTATAAATACAGCGGGCTGTCTGAAACTAACACCGGACCTGCAGCAGGTGGGTCCAATATAGACTTATCGCAGATGAAAAACATAAGGTACTTATAAACTGTTAACTTTATATCTACAGCAGTGCAAACTTTACATATATTATAACTGGGGAAAAATGTGTGTAACATCTGTCCACTTTCTCTAAGGCTTTGTGTATTCACAACTCTTGGCCTTGGCCTCTGTACTTAACTGAGAAAATGGAGAAGAGAAAACGAGAAAGTACAGTTCCCAAATATGACATATCATCTTCGAAATCACTTTGTTCACAGCAGTTTAGATTGTATCTAAAGCTTGACTAAACAGGACAATCGTCACAGCTTGAACGTAAGTACTCTACCTTGCGAGTTTGTCATTTCCTCAAGGTTGTTAAGATCCGGAGACGTAGAATTAAACCCTGGGCCCTCCAGTAGAGAACTAGAGGAGATGAAAGCAGAAATCATTAAACAGATAAGAGATTCGGAGGCTAGATTGTCAAATGATGTCATCTCGGTAAAGGAGGACATAAAATCACTGAAAATAGAGATATCGGACATACGGAATGACCTTTTGGTAAACAAGCAGGAGCAGGGAGTATTGAGGCTTGATATAGATTCTATCAATGAAAAGGCAGATAAAATAGAAAAACAAGTGACAAAGTTCGAGGATAGACTAGAGGATCAAGAGAGACGAAACCGTAGAAACAATATGATTCTATATGGTATACCCGACAGCAGGAACGAAACCTACACAGAGAGCAAAAAGAGCACGGGAGACAAAGAACCTACCCCATCTAGTCCCTAGAGATGTAGAATGAGCCAACAGGTTATCGTCTTACGACCCCAACAAGACAAGGCATATCATTGTCAGAATGTGTCATTGGGAAGATGAATGGCACTCCGTCAAGCTGAGAACCGTCTTAAAGGAGCGAGGTAATGGAATTGCGAACGATTTGACGAAATCCCAGGGAAGTGAGCTCAGCAGGCTTCGAACCGAGCACCCGGAAACCAGATACCTCGCAAAGTGTCGACCCATCCGAGGATCGAGGACAAAATCGTGCCCAAGGTAGGTCGCGACCACCAAGGTTTACCTCCCGCGCTGGGAACCGGGGCCAGGCGCTAAAGGGGTGTGACACGGGCCGACCTAACGTGCAATCTAGGGCGCAATGTAATGTGTGTTCCCTGGTGTGTGATTGTAGGACACTTTAAGGGGATGAGAAAGCCACTGTAAACAACGCCAACGACTATAGTACGAGGATAAAATTCATACTCTGGAACATTTCGGGTATTGTGCCGAAATTTCAAGACATCGATTTTGATAACTTTATCAAATCATTTGATATTATTGGTTTAACAGAGACTTGGAGTAATGATCAGTGTGCAAAAGATCTATTTACAGATTTTAATTGTTTGAATAGAGATGGCGATAAGATAGCCTCAACTGTGAGACTCTCAGGAGGTATAACTGTAATGCTAAGAAATACACTAACTAAATACATCAAAATTACTTAGTTCACAGAAAATGCAGTTTTTATATTATTTGAGAAGTCATTGTTTGACATCGACAGAGATCTTTTATATAGCTGTGTATATATACAACCAGAGGGATCCTCGTGTTATGAGAAACTTAGTGGACATTGTGAAAATGGTATCTCACTTTGCCAGGAGAAACTGTTTGAGATAATGTCTGATCTACCAGATGTACACTTGCTTTGTGGGGGTGATGTTAATGCGCGGACAGCTACACTTTCCGACTTTGTTGATGATGACATAAAATATCGTACGGAAAGTATAGATCATTCTATGCATGACTTCATATTGGATTATTTTAATCGAGAACGCTTCTCATGTGACAAAGAAGTCAACCATTTTGGCAGATGCCTTTTAGATTTATGTAGCATTTTAAATATACATATTGTGAATGGCAGATGTGGTAAAGATTTCAAAATAGGTGATTTTACATTTATAGGTACAAATGGCACAAGCGTCATAGACTATGTCCTAGCTTCTGCAGATCTATTGACAAAGTATTAGATTTTGCTCTACCCACTAAAGCAGAGTCTTCCCACCTCCCGTTAACGCTAAATTCACGAGCCCATCACTCACTGGACAAAGACTGTGAATGGTAAATATAAGTCTAATCCTGAAGCATACAAAGTTGTTTGGAATAGCAAGATGCTGTCGCAATTCAGAAATAATTTACTAACGGATGATGTACAAGACCTATTCGATAAATCTGTTGATGTTGCATTCACTGATATAAGCCAATGTGTAGATTATCTCGTTGAAGCGTTGTGTCTAACTGACGGATATGCCCCTGAACAGAAAAAACATAACATATGATTAGCTGGTATGATGATGAATGTAACCATTTAAAAAAAAACGGTGTAAATTTCTTAACTTCTCCCGAAAAGAAAAAACCTTGCAGTCCCTGGAGAGATACCACAAAGCTAGAAATAGATATAACACAACCTGTAAGGAAAAGAGAAAGGCATTTATGGAAAACTAAAGAAAAAAACATAGAAAATAATAATAATGATGCTAAAACATTTTGGTATGAACTTAAAACACTAAACCCTAAGAATAGTCAAAATTATAACATTGAAATCGACGAATTGCTCAAGTCATTATTCTCTACTTCTGATAACAACCCAGATGCAATTACATGTAGACAGGACTAAGATTCCACTCATATTTCAGGTGTCACCTCCGATATACTGGATCCTCCAATAAGCAGAGATGAAATATTAAACAGTATACAACACCTAAAGTGTAATAAGTCACCAGGAATTGACTGCATCCTCCCGGAATTTTTCAAATATTCATCTGATCCTTACTTCCATATCTCGAGCTTATTTTCAACATTATTTTCGACACTGGGAATTTTCCTGTATCTTGGTCAGTTGGCATTCTTGTTCCAATCCATAAAGAGGGTGACCCTAAAGATGCTAATAATTACCGTGGAATAACTGTATTTGGTATATGTAGCAAGTCATTTACTTATATTATCAATAAAAGATTAGTTAAATGGACTTACGTTATGTATCAGATATACAAGGGTCAAGCGGGTTTCAGGGAGTTATATACAACAGATAATATATTTATACTGTATAGCCTAATACAAAGATACCTCAGCTCAAATGGTGGAACGTTCTACGCTCTATTCGTTGACTTTGCAAAGGTGTTTGATTCTTTGGGGGCTTCTGCAATCGCATGGGCTTAGTAAAATGAATAAACTGTTGAAGAGTATGTGCAAAAATGTTAAAATGTGTGTAAGGAATAAGCATGAATTATCCGAACCTTTCATTAGTGAACTAGGAGTTAGACAAGGTTGCATTTTTAGCCCTTTCCTTTTCAGGTTTTTCATTAATGAACTAGCTAGCAGTACAAATATGTCACACATGTACGAATGGGATCCAACTACGCCCAGATATAATACAACTATTTCTGCTACTCTTTCCTGATGATATTGTATTATTCTCTAGTAATCTTTATGGTTTACAGAAACAAATAGACGAATTAGCCAATTTTTCTGACCAATATAAATTGTATGTAAACAGAGACAAAACCAAAATTATCGTCTTTAAGAAAGGTGGTAAACCTTCTCAATTAGAAAAATGGTACTATAAAGGGAAACTACACCAAACTACCAGCGTTTATAAGTACCTTGGTCTGTATTTCTCAAATAGTCTAAAATAGTCAAAACGCAGTCACACAAAAAAGCGTCAGTACAAGCCTTGAAAATCTTAATCGGTGTTTGTAAAAATATGAAATCTTTGAGTGATATGTCCTTTAAAACATTCTTTAAAATATTCGATATGAAGATAAGTCCAATACTCCTACTTTTATAAGCACCCAAGTGTAAGAACATTCCCTCCACTATGAACAGATACTACCACATCACTATGACACAATCTGGCTATGTACATCTACTTAGCTACGAGACTAAGAAAAAGTATTATTACAAAAATATGGCGACTACAACAATATGACACTATTGAAAGAGCCCATTTATATGCATGCAAAAAATGTCTTGGGGTAAAACCGAACACGTGTAATATGATGGTCTATGGGGAATTAGGTAGATTCCCTGTTTACATACTCTTCCATCAAAGCAATAAAGTATTGGGTAAGATTATTGCATATGTCATGCCATAGGCTTCCGAAAAATGTTATCATAGGATGAAATTGTATGACGAAAATGGGAAAAGAAATTGGGTAACTGATATTGGAGAGCTGCTGTACAAAACTGGTTATGGTTATGTGTGGTGTGATCAGAGTGTTCTTTTACACACAAATCATTTCATTTACACAAAGAATGAAAGATATGTATTTCTAATCTTGGTCGGAATCGCTCCTATCCACAAAATGCTTATACTATAGTCATATTGAAATCGGAGATACATTTTGAAGACTGTCTAGCAAAAATCGACGTAAAATAGCTACGTGTAGCCCTCTCTCGTTTCAGTTGCTCTTCCCATGGATTCCAATGAAACTGGCAGGTATACAGGTATACAAAGGGAAAAATAGTATGTCAGTTATGTAATATGAATGCGGTTGAAGATGAACTACATTTCCTTCTAATCTGTCCTGCTTATACGACTCTACGAACAAGCTACGTAAACCGTAATTTTGTAAGCACCCAAGTGTAAGAACATTACTTCAAAGAAAAAGTATTGTTACAGAGAATAACTTATAAATGACTTCTGTCTACTCATGTAAACTCTAAATGTACCACAGGCCTGTGGCCTTTTAAGTACGGAAATAAAAATTGTTCGATTGATTGTTTGTTTCATGTTCCAAACGGCGCAGTTACCTCAACGTCAGACAACGCCCTGGCTCGATTACCCGCCATAGGGATTGAAAGAGAAGGTTGTGGTGAAAATGTAAAGTGCTGAAACGAAGATATTTTCTAACTCGTCCAGGTCTATTGTTGTTCGACTGCTAGGACAATTCACTCAGCGACTTCTTTTAGATGTTTATTAGCATCTTAGTAATGAAACGAAGATACGATTATGTATAAATCATAAGTCGGGATATGGTTTTAGATTACACAGGTGTTGTGTTGTGTGAGACAGACAGTCCCACCTCTCTGCGGTTGAACTGGTCTGAGCATGAGGAACATCTCGCAGTTCGAGAAACTGAAATGGAAGCAACATCACAGTAACTACAGACGGTGAAGATAAACATCAACGGATGATGTACAGAAGCATCGAGGTATTTCTTTATATATTATCGAATGGTACGACAGTACTTTTCAAAGTCGGGAGGATATTTTACCGTCAGCCATAATCACCTGTGGTATTTCCTGATGACCGACTGTGTTCATTGACGTGTCTTGAATGTTCTGGAAGGTATGTACTCAAAACTAAGCTCCTGTGTTAGAAGTGTCATGTCGGAGCTTATCAGGGCATTATGCTGAGCCCCTTACTGTTTGGGTTCTCTATCAACGAATTAGTTACAGCGATGGAAGATTGAAAATGTAGGGGGATGCACCCAATACTGGTTCATTATTATACGCCGATAACGTCACAAGTCCAGCACATTATAAATATTTTAAACGACCTTCTGAACCTGTTAGTGATAAATGCAAAAGACATGTGAACAAATCCCAAATAACTGTATTTAGAAAAATGAGGTTATTTACGGCATCATAAGAAAAGATGTCGCTTGAAAAGATCGGAGATAAAGGTTGTTCCCCATTATAAGTATTTAGGACTTGGTTCACACCAAAAGCCTTCTCACAAAAGCTACATCACTACTGGTGACAACAAGCAGAAAAAAAACCCAACTTTATACCTTCTTAAGAGTGTGTATTTTCTGTATATTTTGTTATTAATTATGTAAAAATTATTACTGGGTCACAACATCTAGTGTTTTGAATAATAATTATGATGGGTCGCATTTCACTTTAATAGATGGTCAACACTTTTAGGATTCTGGTTTTCCGGAATTTATCTGCTCCTAGTTTTCTATGTGTTTACTCCTGGGAGACTTATTCAAAGGCATTCTACAGTGTTGACGATTGTCGTATGAGACCGAACTTTCGGGAAATGACTGTATATATATAAAAAGGCTTGTTGCGGTGTTGCGACGGACACATCACTGGAGTTACATCATCGTTCTCATCTGCATCCGTCAACGCCTTATCTACATCATCTGCTGTCAGACCCATTTCTGTGTTTACATTCTGCCTAGTTGATACTCCCTCGCACTAAGACTTTGGTGAGTTTGCTATATTGTATTTTGTGACCCATTGCCTTAGATTTTGTCTCACTTGTATTGAATTTGTAATCAGTGAAATTGTGAAATTGACTTGTGACCTTGTATACCTTGCTCTCGTTGCATAATAATACATAATCTGAACGTTTATGACTTGTCTTTGTTCCGTTTTGCTGGTTCTGAAGGGGATTTTTTACATCGTTAGTCACGGTATATTCTTAACCGTAACAACGTCTATACCCTGAATTCATTCTGTCGCAGAATTCCTATAAGTGCAGTTTCTTGACTCTTTGACCACATCCCATACTGACTTATGGTTCGGAAATCTGGGGTTAGCAGACTTACTGAATTGTTGAAACAATTCAAACAAAATACTTCAAAGGGATTTTCAAATGATCAAATTCAGCTTGTAACGCCGCTGTTCTTGGGGATTGTCGACGACATTCCATACATACAATACAAATAATGAAATGTAACACATACGAAAGTAAATTAATTATCATGGGCACAGAAGATTGGCAACACAGACTTATAAATTCTTAACCGTAACAAAATTGGGGGCTTCTAGTGTTATATCGGCCTGATCTTTCTAAACGTATTTCATGGGTGCCATTCGTAAATGACATTTTGTATAAATTAGGATTTCAGATCGCATTGCAATCGCAATGGGAATGGATGTAGTGACGACCAGACACTGATTACAGGTTATGAGATCTGTTCTTTATTGACAGACATCCTGAAACACATGTTTAGAGAGTAAATACTAAGTTCAGGATATACATACAAACGTATATAGGTATATGCAATCATTGCATCTCTCATGTCATTGCTAACATATAAGGAATAAATCTAATCAAATCATTGTGAACAGATGCACATTACATAATGTTGTTGTTACAATACTTACATTGCCATTGCCGCGGTCACCAAGAACGATACCTCTTTGCTACTGTAGGCCTAGGAAGGTTTCAAATATGTAGTACCAACGCACAGATTATGATGAGCGTGTTAGCACGAGACAAAATCAGTCAATTATATCAGTAGCATAATAATTTTATGCATATAACACAATAATAACATTCATACCACGTGTGTGACGCTGGGGTGTCGAAGAGCCATGTCTCCACAGGCAATATAAGGCTTCTACAAGGAATATCTCATTACGCTAAATACGCATATGTTACAAACTGTTCCGTTATTTGGATAGAAGCAAAAATTTCCTGATATGATTTTGAACATCCAGCAAATACACCTATCAGAACATAAGCAAGACATCCTCGATACCGAGAGGCACGGATAATGCTAGCGGTTCAAAATGAGAACCAAAAATGGTTTCACATTAGTAAACTATCTCTGTGTGCAGAGAAATATTCCAGTAAGTGTAGACTACGGTGTGTATATTTAAGTAGGATATGCTCATCTTTGGCTATCGTCACATTCTGATACACATTGACAAGCACACGCTTATGTGTGAGTGAGTGACTGACTTAGGTTTACGCTGCACACAACCATTATTCCAGCTATGTGGGGGCGGTCTGGACCACCCAATCCAGTGATCAAGAGCAGGAACATTGATCTACGCAACTGGGAACCGATGACATGTCATCCACGTCGGCGTGCCAGACCACCCGATCCCGTTAGTCCCATCTTTACGACAACCAAAGTTGCCTTTTGTATCAAGCATTGCTGTGGGTTGCTGAAGACCATTTCTGCCCCAGATTTTCACGGGTCTAACACGCTTATGACATCATTTGTTAGATCACATGTTTCTATGGGTTCCTTATCAGGTGAATGCTTGACTTGTCTCTGTGTGTTTCTTGGTGACGGAAAATTCACAAATTTCTCAATCCCCGATATTCCTTACAAGTCCTTACGTTGTAGCGATACAAAGAGGCTCACGTTTTAGCGGGCGTATTATCTTTTTCTACAAGGCTACGTGTTATTACTGCGGCTGATATTTATTTTCAACCCCGTTAAAAAATAGAATAGAAAACACGCACGTCTTCATTGCTCGTGACAGTTTTTTATTTGAATTGATCACATGACTATACATGGGACCTATATATGTGTTTACGCGGCACTAACGGTAAACCATTTTGTTAACAGATGTTAAACATTTACTAAATTATTGTGGTTTTACTGACGTATTTCTGTCACAAAAGATTACCTGTCCAAAGTACCTTTTGTTCTGTTTTGACCACACAGAAATACTTTTATGATATAAATCTCAGAAAATTCCTTGTGTCATTATACAGATTTAGATGCCCTTCACATGATCGTGATGGGCAGATATTATGTAATTCCAAGAGAAAAGAGATTTTGCAAATTTCCAACATAAAATGTAATCGAAGGTGAGTTTCACTATAAGCTGGTATGTCTTTACGGTTCTGATCTAAGGACAAATTATCTACCACAATATCATCATTGATATCCTACCATGTTTAAATTTAATTGTTAATGAACTCCGGTAATACATTCGCAAACTTGGTATGCTTATTTACCATGCTCTTGAACATTGCGATTGTATGCCAAAAGTATTATCACATTTTGTACTTCTCAAGTACTACAGCTTACATTCGCAAACTTGGTATGTGTATTCACCATGCTTTTGAACATTGTGAATGTAGGCCAAAAGTATTATCACATTTTGTACTTCTCAAGTACTACAGCTTACATTCGCAAACTTGGTATGTGTATTCACCATGCTTTTGAACATTGTGAATGTATGCCAAAAGCATTATCACATTTTGTACTTCTCCAGAAATACAGCTTACATTCGCAAACTTGGTATGTGTATTCACCATGCTTTTGAACATTGTGATTGTAGGCCAAAAGTATTATCACATTTTGTACTTCTCCAGAAATACAGCTTACATTCGCAAACTTGGTATGTGTATTCACCATGCTTTTGAACATTGTGCTTGTAGGCCAAAATTGTTATCAACGTTTGTACTTTAGAACTGTGGCCTCTTCAGTTCTAAAGTAAAGAGAGATTGAGATTACATAAAATAATATATGATGGTCGGGATAGAGTCTTAGAATGCATTACATTGCGTTCATCAGCATGTGACATAGACGGTGCGGCCGTTGAGCGGTTGGGATGGTCTGACATTTGTATCAACGTAGAGAGGTTCGCCGTCAGTGGCTGGGAGATCCTTCAGCACGCGAAGCTTAAAAGAAACAACAGAGTCACCTTTGACGGTAAAGATAATGATCAACGGAGAATCTAAACTTTCACAAAAGTTGATTTTATTGATTCGTTTCAGTGACAGGTAGAGTTCATTTGCCTTTTAAACTTTCCAGTTGCACCATAATTACAATGGAACAAGGTTGTAAGCTGGTAATACCAGGACGGTTGACTGAATCACATGGCACACTGGAGGTGAGGACCGTCATCCAACCATCCTTGCCCACAATTGCTGACATGTCGTTCACTCATAGGTTACAGAATGTTTCGTGAGTCGTAAACGCATTTTAAATATATCTTATTCTGTGTGATGCGTTAAAAAGCAAGCACATTTAAATAAATCTTACTCTGTCTGCTGTGGTGGTGATAGGGTCTTTCATAATAACCTATCGGACAGACTCCGAAAATGGCGGGGTGGTAAGCGAGCCCTTGTACGTGTAGTAATCGCCATCACGAAGCAGCTCACGCGGGTCCAGACTCACTATCTCATGTTTATCTACACCATGACAACAGAGATACATCTCAGTACTGAAGGAGATAAATCTAGGCGATCAGTCATTGATTTTTCGTCATACATTCTACCCTGGTTGATACGCCGACATTTGTGTTTGATGATTTGGACATGGAACCAGGTTGCCTTACAAGTAGGGACGTCATACTCGCCAGAATCATTAAGAAAAACAAAAATTACACGTACATTTGATAAAAGTCAGAATACTAAAGAAAATTAATCAGTTAGTCGTGTCACTCTGTCACTATTCATGGATACAAACAATTACACATCATGCAACTTCAATTTTCCATTGATGCTTAGACGCCGTTAATTTGTCATACCATTGTTTCATTAACATAGGCTGCATATTGCAGCCCACCGTAACACACACCACAAACCATTATCATTTATCATTAGACTTAACGCGATTTCACACAGAAGAAACCTTGTAGCATGCACCTACCGCCTTTCTGAGCGGACACCCCATCAACATATCTGTTGAAAGCATTGTTCTCCGACTTCCCTCTTACCTGCGGGAAGAATAGAGGAGTCAGTCTGGGTCACGATAGTTCCCCTTCTACGATTACTGTTACATGTATATTAATAGCATTTGGATAAGAATCTTGCTTACGGGATTTGAGAAATATCGGTCCTGCCTGAATATTGAAGAAAGCAATGATGTCTAAATTTCCAGTGTAACGCTAATCAATATATATATATACATATATAATACAACTATAACATACACGGGAGTGTTTAAGCAATGCAACAGTAGCACAAGACATACAGATGGAAGTTTGGAACATCTGTTTTGCTTGAGTACTAGAGCCATGTCATACAATCCGATCGTTTACACTGAAAAACAAAATAGAAAAAGCCCAAAGATTTCATACATTACAAGTATCCTATGATCTGATTTCTTTCTTCCACTGCACTTAAAAAGTCTGTTTCTTCGTTGCCCTCCATGTAGTTTTCACTTAAGGTAGAAGCCTGGGTAAATCATTCAATCAACAGACAAATTTCAAATATCAAACTTGCACGAGAGATTAGGAGTGTAAGTGAGTGAGTTTAGTTTTACGCCGCATTCAGCAATGTTCCAGCTATATAGCGGCGATCTGTAAATAATCGAGTCTGGACCAGACAATCCAGTGATCAACATGATCATCGATCTGCACAATTGGGAACCGATGACATGTGTCAACCAAGTCAGCGAGCCTGATCACCCGATCCCGTTAGTCGCCTCTTACGTTTTTTCCGCCTTTTATGGTAAGCATGGGTTGCTGAGGGCTTATTCGATCCCAGACCTTCAGGGGTCAGAGAGACTAGGAGGAGAGCATGTGAAGTCACGGAATTATTCCATCCAGTATTGACAGATGTTTATCTGTACCATATGTTCCGTTTAGTCTGTGCGCATGAGCTGAATCCTCTTACCCTCAGGAACACTCCAATAACAACCACACCATCTGCCTTGTCAATGGCTCCCGGAATACTCCCATACTCCTTCTTGTAGTGAGACAGGTGCAGCTATAACAACGTAAACATATGGAAATTACATCGGACATTAATATGCAATGATGGGCCAGGTGACGAAACATGTGTTAGCACAACAGAACAGTTTCTTTACTGTGGAGCACAGTATGAATTGGGAAAAACAGTGCAATCAGACACTGACAATCAAGCATGTGCAAGTCTGTCGTTGGCTATTAGAACAGGTCTCAGCCATCAATATCTCTCGTATAACTATGAAGAATAGGTTTCAAACACTGATGCAGAGAAAGCGAACCAAGGCATAAGTGTTGTACCAGACGATTTGTGCAAAACACCTGTTGTAATTAAATGGGAAATTGTTAGTTTTCCTATTTTGTAAATGTATTAAATTGCTACATTTTAACTCTTGTACATATTGGTTAATGGACAATAAACGAAATGTCTTGCCCCTACCACTCCAGCGTGATGCCTGCCGTTGACGAGATGTTCCGAGGGAGAATGGAAGTGCATTGAGGCCAGGACATACTCGCCGTTAGTGAAAGGGAAGTCCTTCGTCACGAGGCGATCTTGTTTGAAGAAGGCGAGAGTCGCGCCATGGCCTGAAGTCATAGGAGTATTATTCGGGTCGGATTCCCGTTCTGGAATCTCATTTTATTGCAAAACAGAAATTTGTTTACAACTTAAATGGAGATGTGCCTGAGCCCATCTTACATCATCCCACTAACAATATGACTGGAATTCTTATTACCATTTATCCTTATCCTGCCTCTTAATTGTCTTCGACGCTTGAATTCGTACTGTATGGCCCCTAGCTTGGCACATTTTGTGTCCTGTGTCTCGATGTTGATGGGAGACTGTTTTGACCCGTTACAGCAGTGGGTGTTCTTGTCCAGTTCGTACCAGTGAAATGGATCTGAAATGTAAATTACATGGCTTTATTCTATAAAATGGAAATACAAACATCACGTGACCGCTAGACCAGACGTGAATCCAACGGGTATTTTGCAGTGAAAAAACCCATGAAATAATCACGGGTAATCTGGGATTCGAAGGCACAGTCAAAGATTTCTGTCTCTTTTACGCTATAATTATTTTTTCCTATTGAAAACATCTGCCAGCGTTGGTCAGCAACGCCCCATGATCGTTAGGGAGATGTCCTACCTGTTAGACGTTTGGGATAACTGTAATGACTCTGAAAACAGATGCTGCTGCAATGGTTCAGACTGATGTTTTCAACACAGTTTTTTTGTCGAATTATGGATCAAACATGTTTTTGTTGCCCTTCTTCATCAGTACCACAGTTTTTACCATAATCTTCGATTTTCTTCGATGTGAGACTATCAAATACGAGAGGCATATTCTATGCATCATTCAAACATCGTTCAGAACAATCGTGGTTCACCAATGCGAATCCAGAATCAGTTCCATGTTGGATGAGACCGTCTCTACAAGACTGTTGTTAAATGTAATAAACTCACCATGCATGGATCCAAAGTGGTAGTTGAAATGCACTTTGTGAAGGGATACAGGGCACAAGGCCCTCTCGGCAGCCACGTAGACGTTGGTTGCAACTACAACGACAGCTATCGGAATCAGCATCTTGACGCGTCACTGTAGCTCGGTGCAGGCAGAACTATATATACAATAGAAAGTTGGGAATATGAAACCCGTCAATCAAACCGTATATGTTCTTCTATCACTTTTCGCGAAATCTGTTAACAGATGCACATTTTGGCTACATAATCATTTAACGGAAGACTGCATAGAGGTGTGATCAGTGTCAGTGATTAGTCAATATCGATATCACATGTTTATGCGTATAGCACGGCTGAATCTATTCGGTTGCTGGTGTATCACATTATCAATGTTTTCCGCCAAGACAGTCGTGTAAAACGATGCCGTAAATGACGTTACTTTGGATCAGATTGTGGATAATCCACCTGCTGTTGTGCGTAATAGACCAGTTTAGTCACGTGGGTAAATTGCAGTCGTGGGTTTCGGGGTATTGGGTGATAGCAACAGTATAACATGCCAAAATATTGTGAATATGTGAATATAGATGTGTTGATGACATGTCTTCATACATAATTGAAATAATACAATGCAGTATGTCCTTTAAGTATAGAGGGTAAGCTGGTGTCTCACTTGCTCTATTTTAAAACAGTATGCAGCTTGGAAACAGGATGTTTGTAGAAATGCAAAGATGCATGTAGTGATAGTAATTCCCAAACAAAGGTTGCGGTGAGGTGGGCCAGTAGGTCTTTTTATAACCCAAACAGGTTTACTTTTGGCATTCACTTTTCATTTGATGACAGATCAGAATATTACATGTATACATTCTCATGAATTTCCTACTTGTTTTGGACAGGACGGTTATATCCATGAATACGTATCATTGATCAGCTTGTACATGAAATACTCTGATGGCAGCTTTCGTGTAGTAGCCTCCTATATATATAGATACCAAGGGTTTTTTCAATATTCATTATTGAATACATATTCATTAGTCATTAAGTATAACAGACTGCTTCCATCAAACATTTACTTAAATGTAAGAAAGACATTAGACATGTTACTTGTCATTCATGACAAACTTGCTGAGAACTGATAGCTACAGTACATGGGAACAGTGCAGAATGTAGTACGAGGGGATGTCAATAAGTTTTAGCCTTGCAAAGAAAAACACAAAATATTGGTATGAACCACATTTATTTTTCAACATAGTTCCCTTGTGAGTCAAGACACTTGTTCCATCTGTTCTGAAGGGTTTGTGATTGTGTTCACGGGCGTTGTGGTTTGATGGCATAAACGCAGCCGTTTCGGAGCATGTCATTGACTTTTTCGTGCTGCACGGAATTTTGTGCACCGTTCATCTGGGCATCTTGAACATGTGGCAGATTTTGAGTGTTGAGCGCTGGAGACAGAATAGACGAGTAGCTCTCCAGTAGTTTGTGACACAAAACAGTAAAATAGAAACAGGAATAAGATTTAGAGAGATAGATAGATAGATAGAGTAGGATTAACTAAATAGACAGGTTTGCATATTTAGTTTAATTTTCATTGCATATGTTTTACATTTCATTTCATTACATTACAAGGGAATTTCACTTTTAGTTGATTACAAGGGGATTTCACGTTTAGTTGTTTAAAGGGGAGTTCATGTTTAGTTAGTTAAAAGATTTGGTTTGAAAGGTAAGTCGAAATTTATATTTTAGTTTAATTTCCACTGCGTTACATTGGTAGCAGAGCGTGGTTGCTCTGACTCTGCACTAGCTACACTTAGGGATAGTAATAGTTATTTATAGGTTTCATAGACACATGCTTTTATTTTGGTAGTTGTTTCATTACATTGGTTGATAAATCAACAAACATGTCTGATATAGACAAATCAGAAGATAAAGTGAAGAAGTCTGTAAAGGTTACTTGTGATGTTAACAAGCTGGAGTTAAGAATTGCCCAGCTTAAAAAACAAAAGACAGCAGCTAAGTCTGCACTGACAAAAGCTCAGAACACGATGCTGAGTTTAATTGATGGAGAGCATCTTCCCACAAAGAAAGCAGTTAGGGATGAGATAGATAAGGTGAGTTCACTGCAGGATAAGGTTGTTAGCTTTTTGTATGAACTCTCCAAGGCATACGACCAAGGTAATGATTGTGATCAAGCTAAGAAAACCAGTAAAGAAATAGATGATGTACTGGAAGTTAGTGATGAGACTATACAAACCGCAAGAATTCATTTGAGCGGCAGGTCAGATGAAAGTTCATCTACTAGTTTAAGATCAGGGATGTCAAGACTGTTTCGCACAAATGACACAAAGAAACACATCACTGTTACACATGAAGCTACAGGTGTTAATGAATCTAATAAACAAGGTGTTCCATATGTAGATCAGAGAGATGATGCTTGGAAGGGAATTAATACAGCATCACAAGATGACAGAATAGGTGATGATATGCGGACTAAACTCAAACGCGTTTCAATTCCTGTGTTTCATGGCAACATCAAAGAATATGAAAGCTGGAAGACTGCCTTCATTGCATGTGTGGACAAAGCCAATGCTACTAATGAATACAAGTTGTTACAGCTAAAACAATACTTAGCTGGAGAGGCTTCTGAGGTCATTTCAAGGTTAGGGCACACTGCAGCAGCTGATGATGTAGCTTTAGAACGACTGGAGAGAAAATATGGAGGTAAGAGAAGGCAAATCGCTTTGAAAATGGAAGAAGTTTATAACTTCAGACCAATTCGTCCAGGTAACGCCAAAGATCTAGAGAACTTCGCAGACCTTTTAGACATCACTGTTGTCAGTCTCAGAGAAGCTGATAAAATAGAAGAACTGGGTGACGGTTGTCTGTATTCCCAGCTGATGCGAAAAATGACAGGATCAATGATAACAAATTATCAAAGATGGTTGTTTGAAATCCAACGTCAGGAATCAGTGGAATGTTTAAGAGAATGGGTGCTTAAAGAATCTGAATTTCAAACAGTTGCATCTGAGGTAAAACTAGGCATCACTGAAAAGCCTAAAGAGAAGGAACATAGGTACAGTCAAAAGTCAGGGTCATTCTTTGGCAGGCCACAGGTACAGTTCTGTAACTTCTGTCATGAGAAGGGTCATCAAATAGGAATCTGTAAACGTTTCAGAGAGTTAGATATCCAAAACCGATGGACTAAAGCTAAAGAACTGAAACTGTGCTTTCGGTGTTTAGGTACGCGTCATGTTGGGAAATTATGTCGCACAAACATCCCATGTGGTATTGAAGGATGTCGGTCGACACATAATAGATTACTACATGACAGTAACTGGGTAAAATCACAGACAAGGAACTATGGAAACAGTAGCAACAACTCTGAAAATTGTAAAACAGAAAATAAACAAACAACCACAATGTCATCAACAACAAATGGATATTATGTATCTTCCCTCAGAACAGTTCCAGTTATTCTAAAGAATGGCTCGCGAAGAATAAAGGTCAATGCTCTTCTTGATGATGCTAGCACTCAGACATACATTAATGAAGACGTAGTATCAGAGTTAGGGGTACATGGTCAAAGACAGACAGTATCTGTTAATGTTCTGAACAGCAAGCAGGAAACCTTTAATAGCATGACTGTTGAAGTAGGTTTAGAAAGTGTTGATGGTTCGGTGGACATAAACATATCTGCGCTAACTACAACAAAGGTCACAGGAATGATGAAGGTTATTGACTGGCAAAAACATGCACGTGATTGGAAACACTTACATGACATTGAGTTTCCAAAATTGAGTTCCAGACCAATTGTGGACATATTGATCGGCATGGACTATTTGGAACTCCATTGTTCTCAAACAGATGTTTGCGGTCAGCCTGGTGACCCAATAGCAAGGTTAACACCATTGGGTTGGACGTGCATTGGTAAAGTGCATGACCCAGGGACAGATAACAGACAATTGACAGATTCATTCTTTATTCATGGTGGTAAAACAACAAGTGATGATAAAGAACTTGAGGCATTGGTAGATAGGTTCTGGGAGGTTGAATCCATTTCGGTATACAAACCTGTGCTGACAAGAGATGAGGAAATGGCTGTGAATGCTGTAAAAGAATCACTTACCCATGATTCACAGAGGTACACAGTTGGTGTTCCATGGAAGGAAGGTTCAAAACTTCCTGAAAGTAATTATGATATTGCTTTCAATCGCCTGAAACAAATTGAGAAAAAGTTAACAAAAGATGTGACAATTCAAACAGCATATGAGGATGTGATAACACAGTATGAGAAAAAGGGATACATAAGAAAAGTACCTGAAAAAGAAATTAAAACAAAAAAATCCTGGTACTTACCACACTTTCCTGTTGTCCGGCCGGAAAGAAATACAACTAAGGTTAGGATGGTTTTTGATGCCTCAGCGAAATGTGACAGCGTGTCCTTAAATGATGTTGTGCAACAAGGACCAAAGCTGCAGAACAATTTGGTTGAAATACTTCTAAGATTTAGAAAACATCCTATTGCAATCATATGCGACATTGCAGAAATGTACTTACAAATTCAGATTCCTAAACATGATCAGCCTTTCTTCAGATTTCTTTGGAGGTCAATGAATACGGAGAAAGAACCAGATGTGTATGAATTTTCACGGGTAGTCTTTGGAATGAATTGTTCGCCCTTTCTTGCACAGTATGTTACACAGGAACATGCTAAGTCATGTGAGAATCATCTTCCTTTAGCAGCAGAAACAGTAGCGAAATCAACATACATGGATGACACAATGGATTCTGTGGAGACAGAAGACAAAGCACTACAGCTTTATGATCAAATAAATGAACTGTGGACAACAGCTGGTATGCATGCCAGGAAGTGGGTCTCCAATTCCGTGAAGGTGCTTGAATGCATTCCAGTTGCAGACAGACTATCTGAAATTAATATTCAGATGTCCGAGCTGCCATCTGTGAAAGCTCTAGGATTACTTTGGAATGCAGAGAATGATAAATTTCAGTTCTGCTACAAAGTTACTAATGGCCACTTCAATGTGTCAAAAAGAGCTTTCTTGAGAGAAATTGCAAAGATATTTGACCCTCTAGGGCTTCTAGCTCCATTTACAATTAGGGCAAAGATTATTTTGCAACAGGTGTGGTTGTCTGGTGTAGGATGGGATGACAAGATGAGTCCTGACTTAGAGGAAAAGGTCTTACAGTGGTATATGGAACTGGCAGATTTGAAGTCATTACGTTTTCCAAGGTGGATAGAATTTAGCTCAGAGATGATAGAATTTAGCTCAGAGATTGCCATTCCATGTCTGCATGTGTTTGTTGATGCATCGCAAGATGCTTTTGGTGCTGTGATATACTTGGTGAGTGGTCATGGAGAGAGAATAGTTAGTCAGCTTGTTGCTTCAAAAAGCCATGTTGCTCCAATTAAAGCTGTAAGTGTTCCACGGCTTGAATTAATGGCTGCTGTTCTTGGAGTGAAACTCCTTCTGATTGTTGCAAAAGGTCTGGAAATGTCAGTTCATGATGCAAAGCTGTGGTCTGATAGCATGAATGTTTTATGGTGGATTAAGAACCACAGCAGAAGTTTTAAGCCATTTGTGGCTAATCGTGTGGGTTACATTCAGGAGATGACAAAACCTTGTCAGTGGATGCACGTACCAACAAAGCTGAATGCAGCTGACATACTTACCAAAGGAAGTAAACCTGAAACTCTGGGCACAACAGCATGGCACCATGGTCCTGAGTTCTTAGCACACGATGAAAGTCAATGGCCAGAGCAGAAAAATGATTTCGAGAAGGTAGATCTGGAAAAGAAAACTAGATCAAACTTCAAAGTCACTATGAATGTTCAACATGATGATACGCCATGGCGTTTAGATCCATGTAGGTTTTCTGACTGGAATAGACTTTGTAGGATCTTTGCATGGGTCTACAGGTTTCTAAACAACTGTCGGACAGCATAAAATGTCAGACAGAAAAACAGTCTTGTTCCAGAAGAACTTGAGGAGGCTGAAAGAAAAATAATAGCAAATGAACAAAAGGAAGCATTTCCAACTGAGTATATGGCACTGAAACAGAGCAAGAGAGTAGCATCCAAGAGTAAACTCATTGGATTGCAGCCTTTTCTGGATGAAACGGGAGTGATGAGGTTAAATGGTAGATTGAGATTTGCAGATGTGTTCTCTTGGGAGGCTAGGTTTCCAATAATCATTCCCAGGAAAAGCTGGGTGACGAAACTCATAGTGAAACACCACCATGAAAAGTGTCTTCATATGGGAACCAACACCACACCGGCCTCATTGTCGTCAAAGTTCTGGATTGTATCCTCAAGAGAGGAGATCCGTGAATGGGAAAATGAATGTGCTTGGTGCAAAAAACAAAAGGCAAAACCAGCAGAACAGCTCATGGGAAGTCTTCCAAAAAGTAGAGTAGTAAGTTCAATGAGAGCATTTGTTCAAACTGGAGTGGACTTTGCTGGTCCGTTTCTTACGGTACAGGGCCGAGGAAAAAGCCGTCATAAGAGGTATTTGTGTCTCTTCACGTGTCTAGCTACTCGAGCTGTACACCTTGAGATTGCTTACGGACTAGACACAAATTCATTCTTAAATGCTCTTTTCCGTATGGCACATAGACGAGGATGGCCCAAGGAGATGGTATCTGACAACGGCACAAATTTCGTTGGAGCCGTAAAAGAGCTTAAACAGTTGGTGAAATCTTTAGATTCAGACACCATGAAATCAAAGTTGTCAAACAGAGGCATAGTTTGGAGGTTTAATCCGCCAAATGCTCCTCACTTTGGAGGAATTTTTGAATCCATGATCAAGTCAGCTAAGCGTGCAATTTATGTGATACTTGGGTCAAGTGATGTCACTGATGAAGAATTGATGACAGCCTTTACGGGTGTTGAAGCTCTGTTAAATTCTAGACCACTCACATATCAGAGTGCACACGTTCAAGATAATGTTCCTCTTACTCCAAACCATTTTCTTCATGGACAACTAGGGGGAGACTTTGCTCCAGAAATAGACTCCACTTCTTATGCCCCTCAAAAGCGTTGGCGACGGATACAGGAACTCATCAGGCATGTATGGAGGAGATGGATGAGAGAGTGGCTTCCAACTTTGAATGTCAGAAAAAAGTGGGTCACACCCTCAAGAGATTTCAAAGTTGATGATGTTGTTATTCTCGTGTCACAAGATAACCCACGAGGAACTTGGCCTCTGGGAAGGGTAGTAAAAACATACCCAGGAAAGGATGGCCACGTCAGGGTGGTTGAAGTACAAGTTGGACAATCGAGGTTCACTAGGCCAGTGACTAAGGTTTGTCCTCTGGAATATAGCAATTGAACCAGAAAGAACAAGTTACCAGTGTAAATAAAGTAGAATGTTCAAGTTTAGAACAGTGTTTGTTGTAAATAGGTTGAATATTTTAGCATTTATTTCGTTGGTTTGAGATTGCATTGCTGTTGATAGATGATGATAGACAGGAGTCTATCATGGAAGGGGGCATGTTCTGAAGGGTTTGTGATTGTGTTCACGGGCGTTGTGGTTTGATGGCATAAACGCAGCCGTTTCGGAGCATGTCATTGACTTTTTCGTGCACCGTTCATCTGGGCATCTTGAACATGGCAGATTTTGAGTGTTGAGCGCTGGAGACAGAATAGACGAGTAGCTCTCCAGTAGTTTGTGACACAAAACAGTAAAATAGAAACAGGAATAAGATTTAGAGAGATAGATAGATAGATAGAGTAGGATTAACTAAATAGACAGGTTTGCATATTTAGTTTAATTTTCATTGCATATGTTTTACATTTCATTTCATTACATTACAAGGGAATTTCACTTTTAGTTGATTACAAGGGGATTTCACGTTTAGTTGTTTAAAGGGGAGTTCATGTTTAGTTAGTTAAAAGATTTGGTTTGAAAGGTAAGTCGAAATTTATATTTTAGTTTAATTTCCACTGCGTTACACCATCTTTTCTGCCAGGAGCTGATGCCATCTCTGTAGAAGGCGCCATTTTGGTCCTCAAACCAAGCCTCAGTAGCAGCAATAAGCTCATTATCATCCTGAAATCTACGACCAAGCAAGTGTTTCTTGAGATCTGGGAACAAATGGTAATCACTTGGTGCCAAGTCTGGAGAGTAGGGGGCATGCGGCAAGATTTCGTACCCGCATTCCTGGACAGTGGCGGCTGCAACGCGAGAGGTGTGTACTGGAGCATTGTCTCGATGTAGAAGAATACCACGTCTGATCTTGCCCCGCTGCTTCTCCTTTGTTGACTGTCGCACTTGCCTCAACAAGTTAGCGTAATATCCCCCATTCATTGTTCTTCCTTTTGGTAAGTAATCTATGTGGATGACGCATTTGCTATCCCAGAAGACTGTCGCCATTACCTTCTGCACTGATCTGGAGGCTTTGAACTTTTTGGGCTTGGGAGAAGTGACATGTTTCCATTCCATGGATTCTTGTTTGCTCTCAGGATCATAGTGGTGGATCCAGGTTTCATAACAGATTACTAGCCTAAAGTGAAAATCTTCTGGATTCTTGCTGCATCTGATTAGCATGGAGTTGCTTATGGTGACCCTTGTTTGCTTCATTTCATCTGTAAGCATTCTTGGCACCCATCTTGCGCATGTCATGTTCATGTCTCGATGGATCCGTGTGAAATGCCTGTGGTCTCCTCTAACTCATGGAGTGTGATTCGACGATTTTCCATCACAAGTCTATACACTCTGTCAATGTTTTCCTGACTAGTGCTTGTTGTTGGGCGACCTGGACGGGGGTCATCTTCAAGACTCTCTCTACCATGCTTAAATTCATTGACCCATCGTTTGATGGTAGCAGATGAAGGGGAAGACTTCCCATAAACTGCTGAAATCTTTTCTTCAATGTTCTTCGCCGTTTCCTTCAAGAACTAAAAACTTAATTACTGCTCTATACTCAATTTTATTCATTTTCACTGCCGTGAGTGGGGTCTCTTTCTGTCAATGTGAGCTGTTCAATAACTTCTGAGAGTAGGATACCAAAACTTATATATCACATCAGCTACACCCCAAGGTTCAATGTCGTACCACAGGCTGTGACACCTGGGTGTGAAAAATGCTCAAGGCTCAAAACTTATTGACATCCCCTCGTACATGTGCAGATGTGCAGGAGGCAGGTGTTTTGAATACTTGGTGTTGCATATATATGGAAACACAATTAGAATAAACCTATTGTCTCAGCCACAAAGTCTGACTTGTAGATGTTCCGGCTGACAAAGTCTCGTGTAACATCACCACTATGTGTAAGCGCCATTACAATAAGTCTTAGATCAAAATATTGAAGGAGTGAATTTAGTTTTACACCGCAATCAGCAATATTATAGCTAAACGGCGGGGTTTGGATGGGTCAGATAATCGAGTCTGAACCAGACCATCCAATGATCAAACTCATGAACATCGATCTGCACAATATGGATACAACCAATCTAGTCTGCGAGCCTCACACTCGATCCCATTAGTCGCCTCTTACGACAAGCAGGGGTTACTGAACAACCAAACTAGAATTTGGACTTCCACCAGAGGAAGGCACAGTATCCGTCCACAAGTCCATATTTTTCTTGTGTGCGAAGGAATTAGGATTGTTTTTTTTAAGGAAAATTATAAAGATAACAGCTGTTATACGTGCTATTACAGACACACAAAACAAGTTTATAACAATCTGAAACATGATTTAGTTCACGGGATGTCTACCAGTTGTTTTGGACATGTCTGTATAACCTTCTATCCCTCCCTGGGAGTGGTAACCAGTGCACACACATGATGATAGGGAAGATGTGGCTGTGTTTGGTGATTCTGCAGACCACTCTAGCAGCTGCATTCTGGACTTTCTATAACCTGGAGGGCAGATCCTCGTTCATGTTCCCAAGCAAACTGTTACTGCAGTCCAAGCGGGACAGCAGGATAGATCTTACAAGAAGGTGCATTGCGTCAGTTGTTAATAGGTGGTGTATGCTGGAGATGAGAGCGGATGTGATGATAGCAGACTTACTTACATACGTTACTGACGTGTGGCCCCATGGAAAGTGTGGATTCTATCTGGACACCCAGGATTCTGACTCTTCTTTCAGGGAATAGAAGTCACAGCCTATTTATGATGAGTTCCTGATACCATCAACCTTGACGAGTGTCCAAGAAAGACAATGTTATCATCTCATGACAGTGCAATGGTCAAGCTTTCCTGAAGTGTACATTGTACAGGCTCTTCGGGAGGGGTAGCTGGTTCATTGTTGGTCTTCTTACAATCCCTTGCAGGTGATCTTCAGGGAGCTCATTTTATGACAAATACAAATTACTCTTGGTCAGCAAGACACTGGCGGGTGCGTGGTGAGCGAGCAGGATAGGGAATGGTGCGCAAGAGATCTAAGGTGCCAGGCGAGTGATCCAGCAATCGTGCCGGCATCGAGTCCCACCCGTCACCTGGTGTGAAAACCTTGAAGTCAACTTTGTTTGTAGACTCTTTCAGTATTATCACAATCTGTAGTGTACAGTACACAACCCTGAGACCTCAAAAGAACACTTCAATCCACTGCTGAATGGCCAGATGCTGGCCACAGGAATACGTGCATACAGTAGACATGGACATTAGACATTACATATTGTATATTGATACTGACTCTAGCGTATCGTGAATCGTCTAGCCACTTTTCCATAAATACATTTTGGTTAGTTTTGAGCAGCAGTTAACCACATACCATCTGTATGCTGACAGTCTGTCAAGTCTCGAGTCTTGCACCAGTGACTATTAATATGAGTATCGACCCTTTATCTCGGCCAGTCGCGGACCAAGATTATTCTGCCATGAACTGTTTTGTTGGACCAATAAGCTGGCAGTTTATCGTGCAAGTGACATCTCAGGGAGCAAAAAGCAACTCTGAAACTACATTTATAACCGAGCAAGTGTTTATGAAAAACTAAAAGGCATGCACTGCCCCTGTGGCACCAGTCATTAATATTTGCAAAGTGTAGTGGGTTATTCATCTAAATTAGTTCTGGAACAGGGGATTGTATCGGACATCATGTATATCACTGATGCATCAAATTTGGAAATGCACTCCACATGTTTACCAAAAAACTCCTTGAAAGGCATTGAAAAGCATGCTCTGTTGTACCTCATAAATTGTGAAATGTAAACACCAAAGACTGGAACTGTTAGAACTTTGCTCGACATGAAAGATCATCAACATGCCTTAAGTGTAAGTTAAACCCCTGGCCAAATTATCTTGTATTGATTTTGCCAACTCAAGCCTAATTCTGATGTATATGCATAAAGAACTAACCGACAAGGATAATGCGATATGCCAGCGATCATATATAGTTACAGTAATGTTATACGTTTTATCTATATTGGCCAATAACTAACACTTCTCGAGGCTCTTCCGTCTGGGTGGTCCGAAGTCTACTGTATGGACTGATTCTAAACATAGCTGTCATAAAAAGCATAGATTAGTTTTGTTTAGGAACACACCACAATTGCTAATAATCACTTGTTTTTACTTGTCTGCAGCACTGAAAAAGTCGTACTGATAACAGCATTGTATGTCGACATCCATCGGTGCAATCTCTCTCTCTCTCTCTCTCTCTCTCTCTCTCTCTCTCTCTCTCTCTCTCTCTCTCTCTCTCTCTCTCTCTCTCTCTCTCTCTCTCTCTCTCTCTCTCTCTCTCTCTCTCTCTCTCTCTCTCTCTCTCTCTCTCTCTCTCTCTCTCTCTCTCTCTCTCTCTCTCTCTCTCTCTCTCTCTCTCTTTGGCACCCGTGAACGCCCCGTCGTGGAATATTTGGTCCACCAACCCGTTTGCCCTGGGTTGTGGCCCTCTGTCGGTGGAGGAGGGGATCCTGGTTGTTGATGGCATGGGAGCAGGACCAGTGACCCTTGTGATACTCCGTGGTGGGTGGGGAGCTCGGATGATGAACAATATTACACTAACCATGGCTTATGAAATCCCACAATTGACCCTGTTGATAATGACCACAGACAGTCTGCATCGACTGAGCATTGGCCGCGTTTCGTTGTGATTGAGACTCCTTACAAGACACCGTTAAAGCTGAACCCCTTTGCTGTATGGGATCCTGGTTGTTGATGGCATGGGAGCAGGACCAGTGATCCTTGTGATACTCCATGGTGGGTGGGGAGCTCGGATGATGAACAATATTACACTAACCATGGCTTATGAAATCCCACAATTGACCCTGTTGATAATGACCACAGACAGTCTGCATCGACTGAGCATTGGCCGCGTTTCGTTGTGATTGAGACTCCTTACAAGACACCGTTAAAGCTGAACCCCTTTGCTGTATGGGATCCTGGTTGTTGATGGCATGGGAGCAGGACCAGTGATCCTTGTGATACTCCATGGTGGGTGGGGAGCTCGGATGATGAACAATATTACACTAACCATGGCTTATGAAATCCCACAATTGACCCTGTTGATAATGACCACAGACAGTCTGCATCGACTGAGCATTGGCCGCGTTTCGTTGTGATTGAGACTCCTTACAAGACACCGTTAAAGCTGAACCCCTTTGCTGTATCCAAGGGTATTCAAGGTATTGCATGGGATGTGAAGAACATAAGACGCTTACGCTTACGTTCGCGTGCCCTGCTAGTTGAGTGCTGGGAAAAGCAGCAAGCAGCCAGTCTGATGAACATTAAATCTTTTGTGGGCATTCTGTTCATGGTCTCTGCTCACAAAACCTTCAGTACAAGTAAAGGTATCATGATTGTTTGATGATATATCGGACTTTGATATAGTATTAGAAATGAAGGATCATGGTGTGCTTTATGTCAAGCGCTTTTCAACTCGGGAAAATAACGAAACATCAAAACAAATACGTATCTGTTTACTTTTTCAATTCCAAATGCACCCAAATCAGTGAAGGCAGCCTACTGTAACATTCAAGTTGACAAGGTGAAAGGACAAATGGAAATAAACAAGTATTATAAGTAATAAGGGCACGAAACCAGTTCAAACTAATAAGTAATTAATATCAATAACATAGATCTAGACCCCCATTTCAAAACACTATACTCAAAATGTGACCCACTGTGAGCTTGTGTTTCCTTTACTACACACATGTCTAAATGGGAAATCGATTGATAACTGGGTTACAAGAGCCTTAAAACCTGCAGGGCACCATGAGTTTCAGCAACCCAATTGTGTTTTGAGATTTTCCAATTAGACATTGGTGCCCAAGTAGGTATACAACAACCTATCTATATTTCCAGAAATATGGCAACCGAAGCAACCGAAAATATGGTCTTGCGAGTCGAAAAAGCGGTGGCATACCACCTCCTACTGGAAAATATATATACCATGGGAAGCAAACTTCTACCAGACATTGCCCATGTAAACTATCTCAGTTGCAATCTTGGCAAAACAAACTTCCAACCACTGGAAGGTCTACCCACGTTTGTGGGCGATATATATATACGTATTTGGCTATCTTCAACGAAAAGACTGTGTCTATAGAAAAGGAGCCGTGTATTGCACCATTGGAGAAAAAGGAACAGCATCTACTAAAGTTTCCAATACAGCAAATGCAGTATGAGAATCTTTCGAGCAAGGGGAGGGCTATATGCAAACACAAATTGTACATACACTACAATATGCCATAGATGCACCCTCTGCAGTACGGAGCACTGTACAAAGGATCGAGATAGAAACCAACTGTGCAGCAAAGACACAATGGGAATCTATACACGTGGGCCACTCAATATTCGGAATATTTGTAGCAAAAGTGGATGTCTCTTAAATACCCATAGAGCAAATACAAGCCAATATTTCCAAATTCGAACGACTTCTGTTGGCACATGTCTATGTTCTGTATTCTATCGACTATACAAGGGATTTCTCTGGCACCCTAGATAGAAAGTGTCTCGTGGAATACCTCCAAAGTATACACGACTTTCGAAACCAAAGAAATCTTGCAATTGCCATGGACAGACCTACCATCCTGGACAATACAAAGAGTGTAGGCAAACCACGTCTGTACTTGGGTTGGAATGTGGAATGGCTATACCGTGCGAACAAAAATCTACAACAAGGTAGTTTCCAATTTTGAAGCCGGAGAAGTACGAGAACACATCGGTGGCCATTTGGTCGACTATGCAGATTGTTCCAAGAAACTCCTGTGGAAAACCTTTCTCCATCCAGATGTCCAGACTAGAGGTTGTACTCGCATAGAGGTCAACATAGAACAACATGCGCATAGAACCAACACTGCAATGGCAAACACTTTGGTGGACGAAACACTAGAGCTGTTCTAGGGGGAAAACCTATTGGTTGTACAACCACTAGCAAAACAGTGGGAGAATCTATTGAAATGTCTAGACCGTTGCATGGTGCTTGCAGACTGACCCCAGGGGATCATCTTCGTGGGTTGGTATGCACATACAGGCCTGGGAATAGTATCCGGAATCCAAGTACAACCAACCAAAGCCAATGTGGAAGACGGTGTAGAATGGGCTACAGCTGATTTTGGATTCCACGTGTGTCCTCTATTCCGAGTAGACGTTTTGGCTGCCACAGCTACATGAGTAGAAATAGGACCACTACGATGCTACTCGAAAGCTCTCCATACAAGAACTATACTATCTCAAAGTCGTAGGCCAACACAGCTACATCCCCAAGGTCCAAATCCAGATACAATGCTACCTCCAAACAAACACGTTGCATACGAATGGCGCGCATAAAAGACCAAAAATGCCATCGGTGTAGAAACTTTTAAATACGAGATAGAGGAGGTACCGGAAATCGTGGTTGGTCGTACTATACTATACGGGTCGATGAGAGATCATGAAAGACGATTGGAAGAGATTTTGCTTGCTGCCAATGCAGAAGAATGGTGTAGAGATGCATGGAATCGTCTAGAGTCGATGCAAGAGGAATACAAACAGAACGAAGAAAAACGAATGGAGGAAGTCCATCGCTTTGAAGAGATCGTCGCTGCCAAAACACACTATGCAGAGATTTCGAAAAAAAGCACTGGGAAGAGTCGAAAAGTGTCTCTCCCGTCCTAGCACAATCCGCCTGCCTTGTCTTTTGGAGACGAAAACCTATTCCATTCTCAGATGGCACATACAGAAATCCAAATGTGACTCCAGCAAGACTTCCTACAGAGTCTTTTTGGAAAACAACGACGAACCAATAGCAATATGGGCAAACAAAGGATTGGAACGAATTCTTTTGGCATGCAACCAGTTTGTGGAAGAGACATGCAATACGTTGGGGCGAACTACACACTGGACTCCCTATGGGACAATTTCTTTCTGCATAGAGCCTAGCAGGAGTTTCGAAACAGAAAATGATACTCCCATCTATTGGAATCCGGTGTCTGTCGTATTGTTGCCAGATGCTATGGAAGAATCTGTTTGTAGAGCACTTGCTACGGTTTCTGCAGTGCAAGATCTCGAAAGACTACACCAAAATGCAATAGAAGAAACGAAACAAACCAATGCCAATGAAACAACGCGTATATACGACATGCTTCCTGGAGAATACATGTGTTGGAAATTTGCTTCTACAACCTATCGCGGAAACCAGAGAACCATACTGTGGCTGGTTCGAACTGTAGATGGAGTGGAGACAACAGACGTACATGTACCCATATGTGGATTCTATCTAGAAAAGGAAATCGAATGGCTTGGAGGACACAATGCTCTTCAAAACAGCAAAACTCCAGTTCTCCGCTCCATCGACAGACCAAAAAGAATCCCACAAAAAAAGAAGGATAGATACAGTACGCTAGAAATTGCAAGGTCTACACAACAACATGGCCAGTAGAAATACAGAACAAAATCTTCCCCCTATAGGCTACTGGATAAAACAACCGAGAGACCAATTCTTCTTCCACTTCCTAGCTGTTTCGGGAGAAATATGCCCAAGTATGGTAGGAGTTTCTCTTTTCTCGGCAATGTGTTCCAGATCTTGCAAGGATTTGTATTCCACACTGGGTTTGTTTGCTTGGGCATTTTGGAACTCCTTCAATGGGAACCGAGGTGGATTTCCTCTGCTGTATGCAATATGCATGGTCCAGATGTATACACAGCACAGTGTATATTTCTACTCCTATGTTTTGGCGTCATCTCCATCTAGTAGACCGGTGGTGGTATTGTATTGGTATAGTATTGGGATTCCTTGCCTGGTATAATATTGGGATTCCTGGTATAGTATTGGTATAGTACTGGGATTTCTATATGGACATTTGTTTTTTTGTAAGTATAGGATATACAAAGAAAACTATGCCACCCAAAAGAGACTTGTCTTCGGAGGACATCCAATAAAATACGCTCCCTTCTCAGTGTGGTCGCTCCAAGCGAGGTAAAAAAACGCTTCCGTATTGGATCCACAAGGCTGTACGAGATATGGAATATGGCCACGGAACCATCTAATGGAGAGAAAGCTCCAAATCCAGTTTCCACAGACCCATTGCCCTCGGCCATCTTGCCCCTGAGCGAGCCGTCTGCCGACGGCGTATTGCCTGCTGCAGAACCACCGCCTACTGCGCCCAGCATCCAGGACTTCTACAACCACTTGGGGAGGCTTGAGGCTCTTGTGGAGCAAACTGCATTGATGTCAGCTCGTGTGCAGCAAACCATGAATACATTGCTGCCTGCCACAAATTTGTTGGCCGACATCTTACCGAGGCTGGACAAGGAAGAACTCCAAGAGGTTGAGGAGAATATAGATGATGAACAAGAAGAGACCATCTGGATATGCAGAAGGTGCTATCTGCAGCAGAGGTCTGCCGCTAGAAACATCCCAAAAGTGGGCCTACCTTTCGCTACCTTTTCGCCTTTTGCACTGGAAGGTCTTCCACAAGACCTGGAAGCATTGCATACCAGCCAAACAAGATGATTCACAGTTCGTGCACCCCATACACAAACAGGACGATGCAAAGTCCAGGGGTCCCTTCCACATGGAGTAGAAAATGTATGCACCTTGAACTACAAGCGATGTATATTTCTTGTCTGCATGCAATGGGTGTGTTGTAAAATATCTCGAAACGTTCGGCTCTTTTTTCCATTGCATTGGGGTTGCCAAAACTCATAGTGCCCTGCAGGTTTTAAGGCTCTTGTAAATTCTCCCTTTGGGGACTGTGGCTACAAACAGATCCTTTTCCTCTTTTTTTTCTTTCTAATCTTGATAATTTTTCTATTTCAGCCAGCATTTAGACATTTGGAGTAGTCTAGTTAATAGACCAATCTCACAGCAGTCTGCTGTCTGCTGTCTGCTGTCTCCTGTGACCTTGTGTGAGTGGGAGACGGGTTGTGTCATTTTGGGATTGGTGTTTTTAAAAGGGGGTCTAGATCTATGTTATTGGTATCAGTTACTTATTAGTTATTAGTCTCGTGCCCTTATTACTTATACTACTAAACAAAATCAAATTTACTCAAAATATCTCTTTTTCTGAGGCAAAAAATTGGTAAAGAGATCTGATCTTCCAGAAAGTTATGCTACAGTAGCAAAAACATCATCTGAGTCTAGCTCTAAAATAAATAGGTAATAGGTAATTTGCGACTCTTCACAGCGTTTGTACCCTGCTATACCAGCTGATAGTCAACAAACTGCTAAAAGTAAATCCAAGCCTAAGCCAGATGCTTCAAAACAACAAAGTGGCAGAGCTCCTAAAGAGTCACAAAATAAAATTCAATTGTTCAATAAATATGGGTCTATTGAAGACATGGACGTTTCTGAAAGCGGGGTAGATCCCCAGTAAATCCCCCATAATATTGTACAGTGGAAATGCAGAGGTTTGGGGACTAATTTCCATGAATTACAGCCATTAGTCCAAGATTTAACACCTTCAGGATATGTCTCCAAGAGGCATATTTAAAACAAACAGATACATTTGAGCTTCGTCATTTTAATGCATAGCATGGTTTTTCTTCTCTGGGTGATAGGGCCACTGGTGGATCATCCACAAGAAAAAAATGGTGATTTACAAAAATTTACAAAATTTAAAAGTCATATTTACAAACATTTACAACGATTGTAAAGGTGATGTTTACAAGGCCTTTGTTCGAGATCATCATCCCAAGCTCATTTCGGTGATTTTACCACTCTACTCCGTGGGAACTATATGCATTCTCTAAATAACACCTGTCACTAGACATTTTATGTTGGTGCTCATTAAAGGTGTTATGCAATTGGCGTATTCAAGAAATCTCATAAACATGCCAATACATAATTGCTTGTGATGTCAGTACGTGTGGATTGGAGCAAATACTCAAATGAATTAATAAAAATCATTGTGTAACAAGATTTATATAATCATTTACAAGAAGTATGTTACAGAATATTTAAGTGGTGCGTGCCAGTCTATCATTTGTTTGTTTATGTTCGGCGTACATAAATTTTTAATTTATCATTCATACGTAAAACATAACTTACATAACTGTACACTCTGCTTTGCATTTGGTAACTTTCGTGAATATAAGAAATTCTTAAAGTGCTACACAATCATGCATCATCAGTGTCAACAGTGATGGTTCACTTCATACACAACTGACTCAACAAGATGGGAAAAAACTTTTCCATACTCTGTCATGGTCTTCCATTCTGCTTGAAGATGTTTTTTGTCTTAAGTCTATGGTTACTTCGGTGAGCATCCACAATTTTACCATCAAGACACCAAAAATAATTATCTTACCAATAACATTCTCATAAATGCTCTATATTGATACAATTAGTTTGTATGTGTGGAGTGCACTTTACAAAGGTAAATAAACCAAAGTTCTAATACAAGATTATCATCACGAGGTTAATTCTACAATCATATTTAGTATCAAATCTAAAAAAGCAGTGACGAAGAGGTAGGCAGATCTTAAGATGGACAGATTTTTAAGATCAGATAATTCACTATTTCCATATAAGATTGTCTTCAAGCTTTACCCATGTTTACAATTCAAATTTATATACATATGTGACAACACATGCTGCCTTTAAATTTTGCATTGTATGTTGTATAGTACCGGTGTCGATATAAACTGTAAAGCTGTTCACAATCCCATTTCATTTTTTATCAATAAAAACAAACACAATAATTACGCACAAAAAATGAGATGTGTAAATCATTCCCTCTGCTGGTGATGGCTGTGTGAGATTAGTTAAACGACCAAACCCAGTTGAGCATGCCTTATAATCCTCTTACACTTAAAATAAACAACTTCAGTCCAAAGATGATACCACTAGTGGGATTATTTGGCTAATTTGAGTTAGTGTTTTGATAACGCTTAGTCTTGATGAACAATGGTCAATTGGTAAAATTCATATTAAAGTGACATACCTTTATGTACTTGTTTCACAAACCGTTGTGTACACGTGCACCGTCCATTCTATTTCTTGGTGGGAGAAGTAACAGAGAGGAAGAGTAACTCAAAGTAATTTGATGACCTTTTGAGATCTAAACACATATATGAACATCCAATGGGAAAATGCAGTTGATCATTGCACACCGACATACGGACAATTTTGCTATCGTGAATTTGAGACTTTACATCTACAAAGCCGTCCAGAATGTTTGTCAGCGATATTTCTTCAGAGGGCACATTCAGTTCAGGTGAGTATATTGCAGATGACGCAAGTATATTATTTGTAAAATCAGTAAGGCAATCCTGATGACGCCATGTGTTCCTTCAGCAGCATGGTTGTTGAGAAATCTTACACTCAAGACTACCATATCATTTAGCAGGGAGCTCAATACACAAAGTCGTAGAGTATCCCTGCCATTCAGTAAGTGTTTAGTATATTGAATCACAATATGAGAACAACAGCCAGACTAATTGGCTGATCAAAGGTTTATTACATGTCATAAATATCCTTCCTGGGACTTAATCAGGCTATGGGGGTGGAATAAATTCCCAGGGTAACAAAAGGTGTTTTGTGTGGTTGAGCTGAAGGATTACCTGTTGCATGTAATTTCAGTTATAATGTATAATTAGTATAAGACAAGATTTTGGACGTATTCTTGCAGACGTAAAACGTTCTGTTTTATGTTTTAAGAGATAGGTTTCATCAAAAACAACAATGACGGAGCAATACAGACCAATCCCAGTATTCATGCATACACGTATTTTGGGTTCCCATATCACACGTCATTATATGGATGGAATAGTGACTTTAATAGATATATCCTTTTCAAAATCGCTAAGGTATTTCAAAATCAAATTTAACACAAATATATTTTAAAAACTAACTTGATTGTTTATTCCTTTGTAAATGTTTGTAACGTTTTCAGACAAGAGATTCTTATACGAAGTTGTATTAGCAGTAATTCGACTTTATTTAAGACTTTAGTTGTAATACCTGCTAGTCATTTTGTTAGGTTTTTCAAAATACTAATTCCATTTTTCCCATGAATTTACTTTCACAGACAACTGTGAGGTAGGCTCTACGGAATGCTGAGTCTGTAAGAGGAATGACCCTAAGTCCACAACAGACGTAAGAATATACTTTAATATGATTTAAATACAGTAACTGCAAGAGTTTCAATGCATTAAACCATTCAACAAGTAAAACTTCAGGTCTTTCTACAATAGCCTCGATATGAATTTATCTTTATTGTGATGACAATAAATTTAGAATTGTATTTTTTCAGGTTGGAAACAGGACAGAGGTTCAGGTTGGTAACAGGACGCTAAGGCAGCTCTCCCTGTTATTCCAAGAGTTTCAAGGTACTGCAGTTCTGCTTAATGCTCTGTCCTATATGCATCAGTGCACAACAAAAAATGAGCACAACCCACTGACATATATATAAGAATGCTCATTTCTTGAGTTCCAAACGTGACTTTTGTTGCACAAGAAAATTATGCAACAAAATGTGATGTTCATGGGCGATTTTGTTCAACCGTTTGAATCGGGTGCGTGTGTTTGGCGACGACTTCTTGTTATAATTCTGTAATCACTCTATAATATACGTCAGTTTTATTGAAACATAAAGTTTCTGTCAGGGTATTGTATTTTGTTTGTTGCAGTGGCTATGACAAGATGTTTGCAGACAAAAAAGGAAACCGTCTCAAGAAAGAAAAACAACCAAAACAAACACAATGATGTCATGAGAAAATGTTCCAGAAAAACTACAGTAAGTAAACATGAAAACCAATTTAACTAGCTTTCGGGAATCAAGAATTAGATGAAACTGTTTTAAGAGGATGCACTACGTAACTTGACTTACCATCAATTAACAAGGAAGAAGGCATGTTAATTCATGAATCTTAACTGAGATGATATCAATTAAAAAGGCATTAGGCCTTGTTAAGTAATGAACCCTTACTGACATGACTTGCTCATCAATGAACATGGGATTAGACCTTGTTATGTGTTGAGGCTTTGTTTAAGGCTGGGAGATACAGTAACAATCACTCCACCGTATTGATCCGTGTGATCTTTCAAAGGAGAAAAAAGGTTGTACCATACAACACCTGTGTTCTAATGCACTAAATACACAAGTATCAATAATACTTGCTATGAGATTATGAGAATAACCATTGATTCTATTTTCATATTGGTTTACCATTCACATTATGCAGGTATGATCATATTGACTGTGTTCTTCAGAAATCGAGTCGAAGGGATGCAACAGGCAGACCTCCCCAGCCATAAGAAAACAAAATATGAACCAGTATTAAAGAATGCACAACTACAATGCTACCCCATTGTTTTTTATTGTATATTTGATAATAATGTGTAACATATTTTCCGTAAATTTGTAAATAGAATGTTTTTGTTTGAAATTTAATCTTCCTCTTTCTTGTTGTAATCTGTAAATAAACATCTAGTGTAAGCTTGACACTGTCTACTTGTTTTGGGACGATTTTAATTCGCATGAAAGTCGGGAGTATTATAAAAGTGAAACAAATTCCGCATTATAGAGTATTGACCATGGAGCACTATCAAGCGAACATCAAATTTATTTCAATGTTATAATATGCTAAATTCCTTGTTCACGCGTCATAAACCAAATTCAGCACATTACAACTTTCACCACCTAAACAACCCATTCCTCGGCGCATTATCGCGATGATGACACTGCAAGATGTCAAACCAGCCTACAACTCAGCAGAAACAATTTCAAAATGTTTTTTATCCAATAAAGATGCAGTAGAGTAGCGAGGGAAATGGAAGCAGCGTGACTCGCCACACCTCAAATATGGTTCCTATGCCATGTGAATAAAATGACAATGCACAAAGTCGAACGAAGGCCATTCTGTGTTTTTACAGGCACAAGGTGGATAAGAAATTACTAGTATTTGGCGTTACAACTATTGATTACGAGATAAAAAAAACCCCAAAAACATATGAAATATCAACATGTCAAATATTCCACCACTATTAGTACTAGTAACATGTATTCCATTATATCACTTCTGCTGTTTGTAAGAAAATAAATAAAATTACAAGCGTACAATCGCGATTCAGAAGTGCAATATGTTGTACCAGGGAGCCTATATAGATCATTGTAGAGTATCCCTTGTCGTACTTGGACGTTCGTCCCTCGTAACGAAGCCCACGGAGACCAAACTCAGTCAAAGCTGGTGGATGTGCACTCAAGTGTAACGACGGCAACCGATTGTCTGCTTCATTTGCTGATACGCTGAGCGCTCATAAGGTGGGGCCCATAGTGTGTTCAGAAAGATGTATTTGATGGGCATTTTAGAAGTATGGCGAGTCACAAGAAAGTAAGATTCTTTATGGATAACAACTTTTTGTATTGTATATGATGCGTCGTTTCAGTATGGATTGATATACCGTTGTCAAACAAAATCATATACACTATGTTGTTATCCATAAAGAATGTATGTAGAGATGTTGGGTTTTGTAAATCCATCTCTGAATTTGCGTTCGATCCAATCAAAAATCATCTCAGTAGAGATGGTGAACTACTTGAAACTGTCATTCGTCCGAGTACAAAGCAGGACTTGAAACTGACAAGCGTTTGCACCAGTTTCCGTGAGATCCAGTCATCCGAGAAAATCGGATGTAGTTTCTTTGCAACCCATAGACATAAAAACATGTCATATTTACAAGTATCACACCTGCTTAATTACATAATGTGGCTGAGACAGGACTCGGGTGCATGAGTCATCAATCAATTTATTTTGTTTATGGCATATAGCCTGATAGGTGTCAAGTTTAAATTGCATGTGGTCAATGATTGAAGCTGTGTATTGCATATCGTCTTTAGCAGACAGGCAGCCATACATATAGGTGTCAATAAACCAAACATTACACTTTCTCTGTGATAGAGGCTGCTTCTTACAATCAACATGTTTTTTTTTATGTAACGAGTAGATTATTTACTTGTTTTAGACTACTGCTCACGACCTCATACTCTGGGCATGCATACTGTTTCAAGCTCCGCAAACCTATTCACTGCGCATGCGTTATGGGGGCAGCGCAGCACAACTGTTGAAACAACTTCTTACCCCCAGCGCTGGGGGAAATTTAGTGAATCGCTTGAACTCCGAATTCGTGGGGTTTTTTCCATCGCATTTTTTTCTTTATAGGTTGAATTGGCAATTTTTATGATTTGTTTCGGTAAGTGCATACCGAAAGGTATCAGAATCTGCAAAGTTGTGTTTTCCTGTTTTATGTGACCTTTTAGAAAGTTTCGTTCCATGAGATAACCTATCAAAATAATGCAACATATCATTAATGCCCTATGTTCCAGGGTGGGCAGTTCTCTCTGGAGGTCTTGATGTTTCTTTATCTTAGGGAGCAGTGTCTGGCCAGCACTGTGTTGCACCATGTTCAGTTTATTAATTTGCGTCTCCAGACCAACATGAAATTTATCATCTCGAAAACGTTGGGATGGACTTTTCCAACAAGTTACTTCAACCTCCAACCATGCCAACCTCCAACCTGTTATTTGTCCAGGGCACATTTCAGTCACGGGGTTGCATTCCTGAAGGTTATTGTTTAGTTATGTTAAATATACCAGTATGTGTTAACTGCAACTAGCCCGTGTATAACAGGTGTAGTCCCACGAAGCCTAAACTTATTCAATCAGGTACAGTTCATTCGGCTTATGGGACTTCATGCCTCAATGATTTTATGGGATTATGGTGGATTGTTGCTTGGCTGACCACAGAAAGGAAGAATCAGAAGAAACAACAAAAATCAAATATGATTGTGAAATATTTCAAAGGTGACCTATCCCATCTGTATCACTCGTACTACTGGTAAAGGTTGGATCGACCACATGATTCATAGCAACATATACTGTCATGTGTTATGTTATCACAACACAATCTCTATCATTTAGCATATTATCAGAAGTGACAAGGTGATATTGTTTATGGTTATTCTTATTCACTGTTCCCAAACACAAAATAAGTGGGAAAATGAGTCGGAATTCTTTTCTAGTGAAAGAAACACCCATGCATCTTCACTCCACCGAACACTGTAGAAAGAGCATCAGCATCCTACCCCTAACAGAGTGACCCCTGTCCACTGAACAGTGGTCTGTCCCACTCTTATCTCACGCCCCAATTACCTCATTAATTATGTCGTGGGGTCAAACTGTAATTAGCCTTTGGGATTTATAAGTTGTGAATTTGAGGCCTTGCGGACCGTTTTACCATCACCCACCAGTTATCTCCCCTTGTGGATCTTTCCAAAATTGTAAATGTCTTGTAAACATCATCTTTACAAGACATTTACAAGCTTGTATAGGTGAACTTTTTTCCAGTGATCCATTCTAGTCAGACAAAACGTTATTCATAGCCCTGTTTCACTTATTACTAATATCCAGACTGTTGCAGTGAGAATTACTTTACATGTAGCGTTTACGCTATGCTCTCTCTATATTTCGCTGTCTTTGACCTTTGCCAAAACTGATCTTCAAGCTCTATATGACCAACTCTTGCAGCCCTGTAATATGATGGGAGATTTAAATGGGCACAACCTACTCTGGGGTAGTGTAACTACAAACACTAAAGGTAAATTGTTGGAGGACTTTTGTTCTGACATGATTTCTCCCATGATTTATGTATTTATAATGATGGTTCCAGCATATATTTACACCCTGGTACAGGGACTTATTCTGCTCTCGACGTGTCACTCACAACTTCAGAATTACTAAATGAATTTGAATGGTCAGTCCACGATGACCTCTGTGGAGGTGACCATTTTCCTACTATATTAAAATATGTAACTCCATCTGATGTCCCTCCATCATCAAGGCAGAATTTGAAAAAGGCTAACAGGGCTTTATATGAAACACTTTGTGCTGCAAAACTTAAACCTGTACCTTTTAGTGACGTTCCTGATGCTATTAAATGCTTTTCTGATGAATTGAATTCCATAGCTTGAGAACTGAAAACCAAATTTCTCCGCAGTTCCACATATTCGAAAACCATGGTTCAACGACGACTGCAAACAAACTGGGAAGGCAAGAAAAAAAGCAGAACATTATTTCCGTTGCCATCCTATGGTGCATAATTTAAATAAATTTAAAATTTTAAGTGCTAAAGTGTGGCGTACTTTTAAACAGAGCAAACGCCAATCTTGCCAAAATTTTGTATCCAAAATAAAGTCTCGGACACCCATGTCCAAAGTATGGAACATGGTCCAGAAAATTAAAGGTAAAGGTACTAAATCTAGTGTTCATCATCTTAAACATGGAGATCAATTGCTTACGGATAAATCAGATATTGCAAATAAACTGGGTGAAACCCTGGCTAAACACTCTTCCTCTTCTAATTATGTACCAAAATTCCAGCAGTATCAAAGACAACAAGAAAAAAGAACTATTAATTTCAACTCAGATAATGGGGAAGATTATAATGAAACATTTTCTATTCATGAACTCCATACTGCTCTTGATCAAGCTCATGACACTGCTACTGGAGCTGATAACATCCATTATCAGCTCCTGAAGCACTTACCAGAGTACACTCATATATTTTTGATGATATTTGGACTTCGGGTAAATTTCCCTCCTCATGGCGTGACGTTATAGTAGTGCCAATACCCAAACCATACGGATCCATCCATTTATCGTCTGATTTCATTAACTAGCTGTGTTTGCAGAACCATGGAACGCATGATAAATAATCGACTTGTTTGGTACTTGGAAACAAATAACCTTTTATCAGATATACAGTGTGGTTTCCATAAAAACAGAAGTACTGTCGATCACTTAGTGCGTTTGGAATCATTTGTGAAAAACGCTTTAATCAATAAACAACACAATGTGTCTATCTTTTTTGATCTAAAACAAGCATATGACACAACCTGGAAATATGGTATTTTAAGAGACTTACATGACTTCTGCTTGCAAGGTCGTTTACCTCAATTTATAGCCAACTTTTTAAATGACCGACAGTTTCAAGTCAGAGTGGGTTCTACCCTGTATGATCATTACAATCAGGATCAGGGTGTTCCACAAGGCAGTATTTTGCCTGTCACACTTTTTAGTATAAAGAGATAAACAGTTTATCAAAAGTTTTAAGCGATGCAATTGATGGATCATTACTTGTGGATGATTTAAAATATTTCTTGTTGTGGTAAAAATATGCATACCATTGAATGGCAACTGCAGTTGTGTTTAAACAGGATTAATAAATGTGTCTTGAAAACGGCTTTAAATTTTCTAAATCGAAAACTAACTGCATACATTTTAGTCGTAAATATATACCACATAAAGACCCTGAACTATCTCGAGATGGCACGCCAGTTAAAGTTGTGAAGGAGGCTAAGTTCTTGGGTCTAATCTTTGATTCACACTTAACGTTTTTACCGCATATTAAATCCCTTAAAACTAAATGCCTCAAAGCCCTTGACTTGTTGAAAGTGGTTTCAAATTCTAAATGGGGAGGGGATCAAGTTACCCTCCTCCATCTATATCGATCACTCATGTGTTCTAAACTTGACTATGGCTCCATCGTCTATGGTGGAGCCTGCAAAAGCAACTTAAAACTTTTTGATTCTGTCTATCATCAAAGTCTAAGACTTTGTCTTGGGTCTTTTAGAACTTCACCTATTGACAGTCTCTATGTTGAGGTTGATGACCCATCTCTTGAGCAGCGCCATATAAAGTTAGCTTTACAGTACATTACTAAATTACACTCTAATGAATCTAACCCTGCTTATGACTGTTTTCAATCCCCTGTATGAAGATTTATACAACATAAAACCTTCTCTTGTCCCGTCTCTAGGAGATAGAATTAAACCATTTCTTTCTTCGACCGGCATTGAGCTGGAAAACATAGCTCCCTCCCGTCTTCTGTCTTCTCCTTCTTGGCAGTTGGTCAAGCCTCAAATGGACCTAACATTGGCCACATTTAAAAAATCAGAAACTGGTGAATTACAGTATAAACAAGAATATAATCAACTAAAACATAAAGATTTACAGATGGGTCCAAGAACAGTGGTGCAGTGGCTTGTGCCACTGTCATTGGATCCAGGACAATATCTTCTAGATTACCAGACAGTTCTATTTTTACAGCTGAAACTAATGCCATACTAACGGCTCTTAAATATATTCACAGACACCCTAAACAGAAATAGTATATGATCTATTCCAACTCTCTTTCTTGCCTTTGGGCTATTAAAAATATTTTTTGTAAACATCCACTTTTAATTGAAATTACTGAATTGTATAATAATCTTGCTACTGGCCAATACGACATCGTCTTCTGTTGGTTACCAAGCCACTGAGGCATCTCTGGTTAGGCAATGGCCAATCTTGCTGCCAAGACAGCAATCATCAAATCTGTGAAACCACTTCTTATTCCATACATTGATTATAAAGCTAACATTAGATCTTACATCCGTGATTTGATGCAGAAGAAGTGGGACACCCAGGTAGGCTTCAATAAATTACGTGAAATAAAACCCTATATTGGTTATTCTTACTTGGATTGTCAGTCAAGATTTGAAGAGGTCATTATGAGACGATGCCGTATTGGTCACACCAGATATACACATAAATACCCATTGAAAGGTGAGGATCCTATATTTTGTGTCCCTTGTGATGAAAGAATCACGGTCAAGCATGTCTTGCTTGATTGGGTTGAATATTCCATCACAAGGGATACCTATTTTAAATCACATAGTCTGAAGGACCTTTTTACTAATATAAGTTCTCATTTTATTATTGCAGTTTCAAAAGAATTGGATTTGCTGAATGAATTGTAAATAGCTAATTTTTTATTATTGGTAGTTTAGATTAGTAACTGAGATTGTTAGTGGCTGTACCCTGAAAGGGGGTTGAAGCATTATAAAATTATTGTCCTCCTGAGAAGGGTGTGTAAGTCCCAAAACATTTGATGTAAATTTAAGTCTAATTTTGTTCCTGATTTACATAAAGGCATGCTTCCTACCAAATGTTAGTTTTCATGAATTCATAAAGGTAGGAGCTAACGTTTGTTTTGTCTATAGTGTGTATAGTGACTATACCTTGATGACATGGAGTCATTGTAGCTTTTGTGATGACGATATCTTAAGTAAAGACGTTGCTGCTATTGATGATGATGATGATGATGATGATGAAGACGACGATAGGCTCACAAGAGACAAATTAAAATGTACGACTCTGAGAATTAATACATTAAATAGAGACATGGATCTAAACGTATGAACCATGTTTGACAAACAAATATCAAGTGAAGACAAAGATTTCATATTGGCTACGCAAAGGAGGATGAAATGTATTTGATGAGGTCAAGTGACATAGGTTTGTTTTAATGATGCCTTAGTCAAATACAATGCAACTCAACTTAAACCAAACTAAGTGTAAACAATAGACAATGTATCCTATTTTATCACACCATATCATCAAAAGATGAGAGATAAAAAGCTTTTTTTGAAAATGTGATAGTGCAGCTAACTCTTGGTGCTGAGATGCATATACAGCACAGAAAAAGAAACGCAACTCCGCCTATTGTCAAGTTTTTACTTAGACGGCATAAACGTGAAAGCTTACTTTTATGAGAGTTATTTTTTTCGAAAACTGCATTTCCTTTGCTCTTCAGTATCCTTTATTACACTAACAGAACATAGAGAGGAAGGGACACCATGTATCTTATGCTGCAGTTGAAAATGGTTAAACGTGTGTAACATATGAGAGCAGTCTTATGAATGAATATGTATGGCATTGTATAAACAAATTGTGAATCTGTTAGCACCATTATATCATAGTTCGTGAAAAATGATAGAAGAATATAAATGGTTGAATTAAAGAGTTCCATTTGCCCGTGATATATAGTTGTTTGCCAGCACTGTCTTACTGAAGCGGACACTGATTCGTCAAGATGCTGATTCCAATTGCTGTCATTGTAGTTGCAACCGACATCTAAGAGGGCCTTGTGCCCCGTACCCCTTCACAAAGTGCATTTCAACTACCACTTTGGATCCGTGGATGGTGAGTTGAATACATTTAACAACAGTCTTGTAGAGACGGTCTCATCCAACATGGAACTGATCCTGGATTCTGATTGGTGAACCACATATGTTGTGAACGACGTTTGAATGAGCCATGGAATATGCTTCTTGTGTTCGATCGTCTCACGTTGAAGAAAGTCTGCTTGCGATATGTGATATTTCCTCTTCGCTTCTCGAAGGGATAAATTACCTGATGGGATCTCAGCATAGGCGTCACGTGATAGTTTGGTTCCTGGCATTTTGGTTATGCCATATACCTACAATATTTCTAATCAGGGTGCACTTTTTGCTTGGGTGAAAAAGAAAATTCATATCAGAGTTATATGTGGATGGTGCCCCACCTCTGTAAATTTATATGTGAACGGGTTTTTTTTTTGCAAACTAAAAGTAGTCGTATAAATGACTAGATGCGGATGCACCTTTGGTTTTCCCTGGAAATTTGCAGGCGATTTGTGCGGTCTCGTACCACCATTCCCTATAATACTTTCATTTTATGTAGCAACAGTCTTCTGCCAACTCTCGACATATTGAACATCTCAGCATCGCTGGAAATATTTCTTGTCTGCCAGAAACGATTTCAAAGTGTGGTGTGAATCAAGTTTGAAAACAACCGATACGACAATGGTTTAGGTTGATATTTTCAAGTGTTTGTCGAATAATGGATCAAAGACGGAATTATTTATTATAATTCCCTTCATCAATGCCGCACTTTTCACCGTAATCGTCCACTTTCTTCAATGTAAGGCGATCGAACACGAGAAGCATATTCTATGGATCATTCAAACGTCGTTCAGAACATCACCGGTTTGGGCACCGACAAATCACATCGTACAGCTGTAACACTGACAAACCACATCGTCCAGCTGTAACACTGCTGTAGCAAATGCCTACCTACGACAGAGACAGAACTGTACAAGTAACTCTGACTTCAGCAGGGCTTTCTTATGGATGAGGAACGTGTTTTATAGTTTCTATAGTTCTTTCAAGTTGTGTTCTCCGTTGTCTTTAGTATGGTGATCTGCCTTCACCTGTTGGCAGCCTACAGTAAATTTTCACATTGGATTGTTCTATTTAATAATATCGTTTCATAATATCATGCTAGTTTTACTTTAATACATATGATACACTAGTGTTTTATTGTTCCTCGACAACAGACATAATTTCTTATTGTATTGATCTATAAATAATAATATATTCTATTGTTCTCATCACGATATGATTCAAATATTGCTGATGTGACGATAAATATTAACTCACTCACTCACTTAAAGGTGTGCTCGGTTACAAACCGACATTTCATAGACCGTCAGCATTGAGTTGGTATGTTGTTAATTGCTGCGCAAAACTGATCAAAATGTATTTATCGAAGACTGGTATTTATCGACTAAATTTCAATGTGTAGAATACTTTGAGGGGTTACATCGATTGCGTTATGTCTTGTTGACCAAGAGCAATTAAAGTACAGTCGGAAATAGAAAAAACCCTGTTTTTCGGCTGTTACTCTATATCCCTCAAATTTACACAACTGCAAATAGGACATGTCAAAACATCTCACTTCGGCCTAACTGGGCCTTCAATGGGATGCGTAAGAGGTTATCCAGGAAAGAATCATATCTTAGCCAATATCTCTATCCCCCAGCCCGACCGCAACCATCGTCTGCTTCACCAGTCCTGGTTTTGTTTTTGAGAAGACCTCCTTCTACCTGTTTCTTTTTATACTGAAAGTGAGACACTGTTTTCGTTACATCCTTATAAGTGTCTGCATGAAAGTTATTATTTTTTACGTGAGCTTTCGTTTATAATGAAGACAAGTCTAATTTAAAAATTGACATTTAAACAGTGTCCTTTGTAATATAATATTATCTCACACTAATTTGCATAAAGCATGATCTGTTCCAAATAAATCTCTTTGTAGTTTGAACAAATCCACATTACTCATTTCTGCACCAATCTCTCCTCAGTAAAGTCTCTTTTCCATGTTTCCTATCTCCCTACAACTGGAACTGTAGTTAGGCCAAACTTTGTTTAACAGGTGTTTCACACTTTCACATATCAGCTACATAAACTGTTGAGATATACATGAAAAATCAGTTTTCCCCTATTTACAATAGTACTTTCGTGTGAATATGCGTTGTTTTGTGTTTATCATTAAATGACAACTCTGAAGACCATTTGCAGCTGATCATGAGAGGACATTACACAATGAATGAGCTGCTACTCCGGAACAGGCTGTAAAATATACCGTTCGCTAACGCTTTGGCCATTTCATTGCGCTGTCGTCCTCCAGACTATCAAAGATTCTTTCTTTGACACTCAACCAGGGTCCGCCTGTGTATTTTTGTTGATGTTATCACCTCCAAGAGGACCAGCCCGTATGTGGGTGAATGTTATGTGCGAAAACCAATCACATTGAGGTACTTTGATAAAGATAATCCCATATACTTAACACATTTAAGGTATTTTGTGATTTTTCAAAATGTATATCGTCATTTTGACATAATAAAGAATATAGGTGAAGTTTTTGATAAGGAGGATGGAACCAGGAGCCTTGATACATAACACACGTGGGTTTGTTTTGATAACGGCTGTTACGTTTCTAATGTGAATCTGTCTTAAACGATCTTGCCGACATGGTTTCAAGATTTTACTCGCGCTTTACACTTTAGGAAAAGTACTGTAAAAGCTACGAGTTTTATGAAGTACGTTTATGTATATCTTTTCAAGTTTAATCTTAAAAAGTGTGCTTACCTTTCTCTTCACCACGGATATTTTTTCTCGAGATCCTTCATACGTTGTTCAGCGCATTCATTTTAATTTAACCAGATTTATGGTTGTAAGGTTATTACAGGCAGGCTCAGACAACCTGTAGTCATTCAGTGAACTAAATCACGGTTTGACTTCCTACTAATTCTTCAGTTTAATAGATTATTATTTTTGTATGTACTGGAACTTGTACCAGCTGAAATATAATACTATTGTTTGCTTTAGAAATCCTATTTAACACGAGTTGCTCACAAATGAAATGGTACTATTTACCTATCTACAAAATAAGCTTGGCAGGCTGTTATGAACGGCGCACGCAATGCTGGACTTATGGTAACTTGAGAAATGCTGTGAGAGGCAAGAGATAGCTTTGGGATACTTCCCTTATATAACTGAGCAACAACTACCAAATCTGCACATACTGTACATGTTCTTTGCGTCATGGAAGATGTCTGAAGATGTCTGTAGTACATTCTAGAATTCTGTCTAGTACCACACGCATAATGTATTACACGTGGGCTATAGTTACACAATGGTGATCACTTCCACATGAGCACTGAACAAAAAGGCATTACACGGATCACAAATATTCCTAGTTTCAACAGTTCAATAAATCATTCTTTATTTACAGTACCGAAGAGGCCATACGCCTATGGTACATTTTACACCAGTAGCAGAGGGTGCAATATACAAAGATATATAGTAAGTAATATCACATTTGTAATACAGAGGATCTCGTATTCATGGCGTGGTATATATACACCGTTATTTTTTATTTCTATTTTTCCCCAATCGATTTTGACGTTTACTTAACCATTTGTAAAGACAAGCATCGTATCATTATGCAGAGTGCACTACAGTATATGTCTTGCTACCTTTCTTTGGAATCACTGAAAATGTCTTTAGTACAAATAACAGCGATATTTGGACGAGGTTCTAACACCGTCAGTCCTGACTGCAGTACATCCAACCCCAATGAAATATAATCTGTTTACTTTTAATCTCTCTCTCTCTCTCTCTCTCTCTCTCTCTCTCTCTCTCTCTCTCTCTCTCTCTCTCTCTCTCTCTCTCTCTCTCTCTCTCTCTCTCTCTCTCTCTCTCTCTCTCTCTCAAGCAAGAAACGTGAGTTCGTGACGTGCAACTAGGCATGTGTGCGATCCTGGCCACCGACTCATTTTGTCGACTAGGGAGTGAGGTCATGAGCATTTACGTGAGCATGCTCCAAGACACGGTAACGATGCTGACTCTTGTCAAGGAGAACGAGAAAACAACTGTTTATTGTTCATGATATATTTTTCAAACCGGAATAAGCACATAAATGTGCATAATTCAGCAATCGGTATATTTTGACGTTCCAAACACAGGCGCCGTATTCACCAACAAACCACGTAAATAGGGCGACCGTTCACCGGTTGAGCTGGTCTGACGTTTGTATCAACAGAGAGGGGGTCACCGCCACTGACTGGAACTTTCTTCAGGACCTTGAGCTGTAAGAAAGCAACAATATATCAAGCTAGAGACGCTTCTTGAAGTCATGGCAGAGTGATCCGTGCATCAAGGGACTGATGGGGTCATCTTGAGATAGAGTTGCGACCCTTAAAAATGACAAAGAAATAGTCTAGTTCTGAGTCCCCTTTAAGACCTAATTTTGACCATTAAGTTTGTCGTCATTGTAAATATCTACGAACTCCATACCGTTCGGCGTTCTAGTCATCTTGGCTGATAAATGGTTAAACAAACTGACCAAATAAGTTCAAACGGCCTTCTTTAATCTCCCGCTCCAGCGTTGATGGGAATATACTGTGGGTGGAAGAGTTTGGGTGGAAAACTTTGATTTAGCCGTCAGTGGTAACATCTCTTCAATGGAGTTTAAACGACGCTTTCAAAGTTTCTAATTATGCTCTTCGAAAAAAGTAGGGGATCTTCATTTTTTATGTACGATTAAATCATTTAGGCGATTTATCGGATTTATCGGAGTCAATCAATGTTGACATGGTATTTTTTAATGTTTTGAGAGTGCATCACCATTTGCACTTCCTTACAACCATACTTATTTAGAATGTAGTCGTTTTTGAAAGATGATTGGTGTATGGCATGTTATTTACTTGCATAGGATTTTCATTTTATAACAAACGACTAGAAACAAACACTAACAAATGTGTGATGCAAGGTGAATGTCAAAATTAACGTTCTAAGTGATTTCTCGACCTTCCTGAAAAAATGTCAAAATCAAGAATGGGTCCCAATGCACGTGTATGGGGCTACTACGTTGTGCACGTGTAGACCATGCGTTGTGTTTAGGGGTGGTAATAGAGGAAAATGGTGGTGCATTCATAAGATGTCTGTCCTTGAAACGTTTGTTAACGTTTACACTTCATATCCAAATTGAAAGTTCATTATCTCCTACTTTTGTAAGAGTATATATTGAATGATTTGGCAATGACACACCACAGACCCACTTGTTTCCAATCAACATTTGGATTCTTACTCTGTGCCACTATTGGGGAGAGTTAATTCTGTTTTACGCCGCGTCTAGCAATATTCCAGCAATATCACGGTGGTTCCACATGGAGATTCGGTAGTGTACCCCAGGAGCATATTTTGGTCGTAAGAGGTGTCTGGCTTCGATGACGTCATGTCCTGCACACTGAAGGCAAGGATCATCACCGACATGAGACTGGAATATTTACACATATTTGTCACATAGTGTGAACGATACTTAGACGTGAAACGACATATGTAAATACATTTTACCCTGTCTGTAGTGGTGAGAACAGGCAAATCCATAACAACCCATCGGACAGACTCCGAACAGGGCGGGGTGGTGAGCGAGCCCTTGTACGTGTAGTAATCGTCAGTCATAAGTAGCAGTTCACGTGGGTCGAGACTCACATTCTCAGCTTCATCTACACCATGGCAACAGAACTACATCTCAGTCCACACAATGCAAAGTTTCTTGGTTCCATCAACACCATGGTAACAGAAATACACCTCAGTACAGGCAAGATACGTTTCTCGGTTCCATCTACTCAATGGCAACAGAAATCCTCCTCAATACACATGAACATAAATACACCTCAATACACACAATGATAAGTTTCTCTGTTCCATCAACACCATGGCAACAGAACTGAACTTAAATATACACAAACATAAGTCTTGAACAGTTTCATGGAAATGACCATGTTCAATTCAAAATAATATACAATTCAGTATAATTTAAGAAACCATTTAAAGCTTACAAATGAGGTAATTTTTTTCTACATGTTATCTGAATGGAATAATACACCATATATTGTAAAACACGCACACGCACACGCACACGCACGCACACGCACGCACGCACAATCAGTGTCAGCGTGTCAGCGTGTCAGCGTGTCAGCGTGTCAGCGCAGTGTCTATAACCATCAGCATGGGAACACTGAACAAAACAATAAAACTGTCCAAACATCAAATGACATCAAATGACGCTCCACTGAGTACAACTACCATCACTCGTATACAGTATGTGCTTTGATGAACACTACATTAAATCTTGACTTTAAACGTATAGCAAATACCTACCGCCTTTCAGTTTGGCAACTCCATCCACAAACCTGTTGAAAGCATTGTCTTCCGACTCCCCTGCTACCTGGGGAACAATAGCGGAGTCAGACAGTAACGATGACCTCAAGGTGTAAAACGAACTAAATGTAGTGGTGCCTTTGGTTTCGTGAAAACCGATGCTCAGTGTGTGTAATGATCTGATCACCTGTAAAAAGTCACTGTTTTTGAACAAGGGAGGGAATGGGAAGTCTGAACGTCAGTTTCTATTTTTATGGGGTTTAGTGATTGTCGTAGGGAAAGTTAGTCCGGATTCTGCAAACCTCTTACCTCTAGAAACACCCCAACAACAGCCAAACCGTCTTCCTTGCCAACGGAAGCCCCAACACTACCGTACCTCTTGTTGTAGTGAACCAGATGCAACTACAACAATGTGGACATATGAATCATGTGAAGCCCTGTACAAGACATGTTATATGGATTCGCGGTATCACAACTGATGGTTAGGTGATTTGCTTCATGCATGCTATCGTATCTGAAGTCTCATGATGCCACTGACTGGATTGCCTGGATTCATTTGACTGTTAACAAGATCGAATGAGTGAGTGAGTGAGTTTAGTTTTACGTCGCACTTAGCAATATTCCAGCTATATGGCGACGGTCTGTAAATAATCGAGTCTGGACCAGACAATCCAGTGATCAACAACAGGAACATCGATCTGCGCAATTGGGAACCGATGACATGTGTCAACCAAGTCAGCTAGTCTGACCACCCGATCCCGTTAGTCGCCTCTTACGACAAGCATAGTCGCCTTTTATGGCAAGCATGGGTTGCTGAAGGCCTATTCTACCCCGGGACCTTCACGGGTCAACAAGATCGAAATAAAGCGGGGCTATAACATACAAACAAAAAACGTGCTCAATATCCTTCACGACAACGAAAATGTGTCTGAGTTACATGCATGTTAAGTTAGATACAAAGTGATTTTTTATAATAATTCGCTGTTTTGTAAGTATATGTAATATTTTCATAGAAACTTATAGATAAAAACGTACAAAACAAATGTAACACATAACAGGTATGACGGACCTTAGTGCACACAAAACGAAGGTTATTAACAAGATTTCATTGTCAAGCAGCTACCAATGACCTGGTTTTAAGGGTCAAAGAAGCGTGACTTCTTTTTAAAGTTAATAGATAGACTGCGAGAATGTCTTCTCGTCACTCTATACATATCAAAAATTGGTCTCCAGTAAACCCGTGCAGTTGCCGTTACCTCCCCATCGAAGCGTTTGCCGTCGACGAGATGTTCCGATGGAGAATGGAAGTGGATTGAGTGCAAGACGTACTGGGCGTCACTGAAAGGTATGTTCTTCGTCATCAGGAGATTGTTTTTGAAGAAGGCGAGACTCGCACCGTGGCCTGCAGTCGAATGCGTGTTATTGTGAGAGTTGCAGGACTTTGAGAAGGACATCCTCGATTATCCAAATCCTTATATCTCTATCTAGATTAACACCCTGGTCACAATATTGCTGTTCTGGTCACTTCGTATCTGAACTGTAATTTTCTTACAGCTAGAATGGAGATATAATACGCTGGATAATGGCTCTACCAACAGTATGTTTACTGGAGGCCAAAAGATTATTTACACTTGAATAATGAAACTACACAAAATCAAGTTTAAACGAAATCAGTTAAAACACATTGTCCAAACACAACAATGCTGTATTCGAAAAGCGATACGGCACGGGCTGCCGAACCTGACGTGTAGTCGGGGTATAAAAAATATACCATGTGAGACACTCCTACCTGTGGGAATAACGCAAGTATACTACCGGAAAGGGTTTGGTCATGTGAGGAATTTGTCGGCAAGAGAGAGCAGTTGTTAACGACAGATGGATGACATTCTTCGTCCTATTGTCCAACTATTTCTACAAAAGTCATGTGGTGTCCTTTGTCAGCACAAAAACGCCAATCCCGAAACAGCCCGAACGTTTTGAACTTCCTTACAGACAACGATGTCACCGTTGCCTGCGATCTCGACAAACATGTCTCTTACTCATCACGTGGGATGTCTTTCACAATCGAGGTGACAGCGGTTAGAACCTCTTGCCAACCAATAAGAACTGATCCCGGAAGAATGGGGACGTGCGCCACGTGACACAATCACATGTGCGCATGGGAGCCTTTCTTTCGGGAGAAATGCATAACATATGTTCAGTTTCATGTAGGGATGAATCAGCTCTTAGAGGTTACAAGGTACATTGTACAATGAGATGGAATAGAAATACCATACACTTGACAAATAAGGCATTATTACATAAAATGATGTCAACAAACTGTGACGGCACAAGATAACGATTGATGGAATGTAAACAAACTGGAATTCTCACCATTGATTTTCAGACTGCCTGATATTTCTTTTCGATACTTGGGTAGGTACTGAATGGGGTCAAGCTTGGCACACTTAGCGTCCTGGGTATTAATGTTGATGGGAGACTGGTTAGACCCGTCACAGCAGTGGGTGTCCTTGTCCAGCTCGTGCCAGTGGGAAGGATCTGAAAATGTACAGAAAAGAGTAAGCAAATACCAACTAAAGCAGAACCGGAATAAGTGACATTTCACTTTATGAAAAGTACTGTTAAACTAAACAGGATATTCAGAACAGCAGCGCCATAAATATCTCGATTATCCGCCGAAAAAGATTGAAAATATTGATACAATTTGTGGGCATGGGCCTCTTGACGGTGATGCCACCAGGTGTTCGTGAAAAGCGTATGCTTGATCTGCCCTACCCGGTCAAGTGTTTGTATCCCTGTGACGCACAACTATACACCTTTCCGTGCGATGACGACGACGATGAATAAACAAACCAGACCATAAAGGGATGGTTGTACCGTAAAGGGATGGTTGTACTGTAAAGGGATGGTTGTACCGTAAAGGGATGGTTGTACCAGAAGACCCAGAGACACAAAACGCCTAATGAAAATATAAAATATATTTTAAAAATCAATTACCTGTTTGTTGCGTACATGTACAGGGATGAGTTGTTACGACCTAGAGATGACATCAGGTGTACGGGAAAGGCGTTACTTGTTCTGTCTGTAACACCCGACACTAACATAGTTTCCCGGTGCTTTAGTTGCAGCACAACGTGTCAGCACCAGGTGAACGAAACCCAGTACCACCGTTTTATACCATGCCCGGAATAAATCGGAAATAATCAGGGACAATCTGTCAGAAATATATTTTGGACATGTCAAAAGTGTCAATATATTTTTGACATGCTATAAGTGTCGATATATTTTTGAACTGTTTAAGGCCGTCGATATATTTTCGACGTGTTAAAACTGTTGACATATTTTGACGTGTTATAACTGTCGATATATCATTACACCTATGCAGCCCTATATATTGGACACGCATGTAACTGGCTGTATGTTTTTGCTACATTTTAACTGTCGGTATATTTTGACACGTACACGACTTTCGATGTAAAATGAGCAACAGCTCAGCACAAAGTTAGGCGGTGGCCCACCCTTGTGATTAAAGCGTTCACTCGTCACGCCCGAAACCAGGGTTCGATTCCCCACATGAGTATAACGCGTGAAGCCTATTCCTGGTGTCCCCACAGTGATATTCCTGGAATGTTGCTACAAGTGGTCTAACACTACACTCACTCACTAGTACACAAAGTTCACATCAGTCATCATGGACATTCAAAGCCGCTGCGCTTTAAGAAAAATAAGGAATTTATACATGTGCTGATCATGTTAAGGAATTTTAATCGTTTATTAACACCAGGTCAGACAACAAAGAAATATTGAGTGACGTGGTAAAATCAGATGTGTTTAATACTAAGTATATATTGACCGTGTATTGGCTTTCTTATATCTTAATTCTGTATGAAAAAAAACTTCACAATATGTCTGTTTAGGTTGAATTGACTTTTTGAATATCTGTAATAAGTAAACATTTGCTAACACGCGTACAACATATTTCGACAGATAAATAATCTCGTGTAAAAGGTGATACTACAGATGATCGTTTTGATGAATTGTCTGTTGAAGACAGCAGATTCCAGTAAGACTCGATTATTCCCAGCTAGAATATCGCTAAGCGAAACGTTGAACAACAAGCAATTTACTCCAAAAAACTAGCTTCACAGTTTGGTTAGATTCATACTATTGTTAAATCTTCCAATATCCATTCCTCGTCCCTTCTTAAGGGACGGATCCGTACGTAGCTCGTTATCTCAACTGTTAACTGCCCATAGGATCTGCGTCAAGGATGCGTGTTAAGACCACTGCTATTTATTCTGTATTAGTGAATTCGCGTCAGATGTTAAATTGTTGAAATAAAATTACATCATCCCCACAGTGATATTCCTGGAATGTTGCTACAAGTGGTCTAAAACTACACTCACTCACTAGTACACAAAGTTCACATCAGTCATCATGGACATTCAAAGCCGCTGCGCTTTAAGAAAAATAAGGAATTTATACATGTGCTGATCATGTTAAGGAATTTTAATCGTTTATTAACACCAGGTCAGACAACAAAGAAATATTGAGTGACGTGGTAAAATCAGATGTGTTTAATACTAAGTATATATTGACCGTGTATTGGCTTTCTTATATCTTAATTCTGTATGAAAAAAACTTCACAATATGTCTGTTTAGGTTGAATTGACTTTTTGAATATCTGTAATAAGTAAACATTTGCTAACACGCGTACAACATATTTCGACAGATAAATAATCTCGTGTAAAAGGTGATACTACAGATGATCGTTTTGATGAATTGTCTGTTGAAGACAGCAGATTCCTGTAAGACTCGATTATTCCCAGCTAGAATATCGCTAAGCGAAACGTTGAACAACAAGCAATTTACTCCAAAAAACTAGCTTCACAGTTTGGTTAGATTCATACTATTGTTAAATCTTCCAATATCCATTCCTCGTCCCTTCTTAAGGGACGGATCCGTACGTAGCTCGTTATCTCAACTGTTAACTGCCCATAGGATCTGCGTCAAGGATGCGTGTTAAGACCACTGCTATTTATTCTGTATTAGTGAATTCGCGTCAGATGTTAAATTGTTGAAATAAAATTACATCTTTTACTTATAGCTCTCTCTCAGTCAGTTGTTAATGTGAAATGACCCTGTGGCCTCCACTCCAAAGATTGATTGATTGATTGATTGATTAAGGGATTGACTGAATTACTGAAGCCAGTTTTACTGGTGCAGAATTACAACTTCAGCTCTTCGAATTGAGACAATGAACTATTTCAAAGAGCACATACACCGTTAACATTATCCCGATAGCCCTCCATTGAGAACATGTTGCGATACTTATCAAGACAAGATTTCAGGGTTCTACAGACAAGGCTGCAGTTCTACCAGTGTGTCTGGCTGGGTACAACCCAGTAAGCCAGATGTATTGCAGTCTAGGCAAACTTAGTCTGAGTGTTACTCGTTACTCTACTGAGTCTAACAAACCCTCGTTTTCCGGTTTATAATTTGCCGTGACAAGAGCAAAATATAACACAGACAAGTCTAATATATTTCATTTTGTGTACCGAGCAGACAAATAGCAAGACACAACGATTCACAATTTCCAGTAGAATGAGTCAAATCTAAAGTAATGGGTCACAAATATAATAACAACTCATCAAAGTCTTGGTTTTCAGTGGGAAACAGTTCTACTAAATCTTTCACAACGAGCGATCTTGAATGTAGGTTAGGCTTGACGAAGAGGCAGACAGATGTAGGTTGGCCGAATGATGACACAACTCCCGTCTTACTCTGAGTGTAAGTCCTTTACATATATACAGTCACTGATTCTTAAGTATTGAAGCTTCGCGTTCGGGCTCGTGTTTACCAACAGTCAAAAGCACATACTCATACGTAGAAGAGTGCCTAAGGGGAGGCAACTCTAAAACGCTACCTTACAGGTGTGCTATTACCGTGATACAAAATGTGATCCATATCAACTATCAATCAAAACTCTAAACATTGTGACCCAATAACAAGTATCACTTTATCAATCATAACACAAATTACAGAAAATACAGTCTTGTACCACTAGTAGGAGGCAGCGTCCGGTCATCTTTGAGTGACCCATAACCGTCCAATCAAACGCGAGACGACCGAACGGATTTAACCAATCAGACAACAGTCACAGTTTAGGGTTTGTCGGGACTTATGACATTCCCCAGTCAGTGACATTAACCCCTCAACAAACCAAAATCCGCATAAAACACAGATATTCGACCTGCAATATATACGACGAAAGCTTTCTGATGACAGGGTTACCATTAGCCAAATTTTCCGCAAGCTGAATCCTTCAATACTGACAAAACCCGTTGTTTTCCGAGAGTGTTAACGTTGAAGGTGTTGTAACGTGCTCCATGTGCATCGTTCGGAAGCGATCGTACGGAAAATAGCATTCGGAATCGTTCGGGTTTAAACCTTTTCGAGGTAAAAGTTCAAAAGGTATGTGCGAGTGTCCACTTTTGCGATTTGGTCAATCTTACATCCCAGCATCCCAGTTTGTGCCACAGGTTCAACGTAGCCATTAACAATCATAAATTCATCACTCGTCATCGAGACTCTCCTAAAACGTTCTTCAGATTAAGATTGAAATGCAGCAGAGAGGGTTCGGGTGATCCTGGCACAGTCAGGCTGGTAAAGCTCATCATCAGCTCAGGGCCCTCGTCCCAACCCCCCGCCCCTCCACGCAGCCCAGACAGCGGATGGGACTTCTCCCAGGAAACACTGCCTAGTCGAACCCACCGAGAACTTGTAATGCGTTATGAAATGAAACATGACAGTCAATGTCATATTTTGTTTATATATGTTGATATAAAATAAATAATCTTAGTAATATTAAAATGAAAGGAAATAAAACATTAATGTCAATGTCGTATTTTGTTTTATATATGGTGCGTTTTTATCCCATAAAACAGTAGTTGTTTTCGCCAATGTAGGGATGTTTATGCCAAACAATTTTGGTGCAATTCTGCTTTAGTGCCTGTTGCACAACATGGCTGAACTTAGTCAGCAGGAAGCGAGACTATTGTGTAATCAATGTTTTGACTTGCAACTCACCATCCTCTGATCCGAAGTGATAGCCGAAATGCACGTTATGATGAGGAGCGGAGCACAGGGCGCTCTCGCCAGCCACGTAGACGTTGGTTGCAACTACAACGACAGCTATCGGAATCAGCATCTTGACGCGTCACAGTAGCTCGGTGCAGGCAGAACTATATATACAATAGAAAGTCGGGAATATGAATTCTGCAACAGATGGATTGCACAATTGGGCGACTCAAGCAGACTGCGGACCCATACCCTCATATCGTTAATCAAACATGCACATGTTTCTATCACATATTCACGAAATATGCAAGGCTGGGGTAAACAGGTACAGATGATACTGTGGCGTATATACCTATTTGCACTGACATACTTGAACATGGGCATTCTGTTTCAGAAAACACTTGTCTTGACATTTTCTGGACAGTGAGATTTTGATGTTTGCGGCAGCTGCTCCATTCCTTAGCTCTGGTTTGTTGTCCCGGGAAATGTATGACAACACGAGCGACATTTTGACGTTGAACGACGTTCACATCGCCGCCCGACGTTCACATCGCCGCCCGTACACCGTTGTCTTGCCCTCTGAGCTGTCCCGTATAAAATCTTGACTCCTTTGTGAAAGAAACCCCATTCCAATCTTGTCTCCTGCACCGAAGATGCTCCCAGGCAACTAGAGGTTCAAATAAGTCATCACAGTCTCTCTCCTCTGTCTGATAAGACGTTAGCAAATATAATTAGCAAGTACATGAATATATAGTCTGGTTCATAATTATTGAGAATTTTTCTTCTTACTTTGAGCTATCTAACACCTCAACTGATTCACTGATACTTAAAACTAAGTAATGGTATAAGGGAGGTAACTCATCTTGGCCTACTGAGTATAGTACAATTAGAGTTACCTCCCCTGAATTTGTAGCAGACGTCATTTTCCTCAGCACTGTCAACAATGTCTGCTGAAGATAAAAGAAGGTTGATTTTTGAGTTGTGTAATCAAGGAATTGATGATGTAAATACATTGGCAGAGAGAACAGGAACTCTACTGTGTATAGGATTAGGAAGAATTTTAAAGAGGGAAAGGATTTTGGGCACCAGAAAGGAGCAGGGAGACCCAGAAAATTGGACTTCTCAGATCGCGTCCGGCTGGGAATTTTAGCGTCTAAAAAGCAAAGGGCAAGCATCTCCAACATCAGGTATGAAATGATAGAAAGGGGATCAACAGCTGTATCAAAATCTACAGTTAGAAGAAATTTGATTGATCTTGGATGGGAGAAAAAGACTGGAATTCCTTCTCCTCTCATGAAACAAGAACATAAAGACAGGCGTGTTGAGTGGTGTTTGGCACATGAAAACTTTGACTGGGAAAATGTGATTTTTACTGATGAAAACTCAATATGGGTATATCTCAATAATGTGAAAATATGGACAAAGTCTGCGTCAGCACTGTTGTATCGACGACCTAAATACAGCCCAAAGTTTCATGTATGGGGAGGGATATCCTTATTAGGAACGACCCCGCTGTGTGTGTTTGAGGGAAATCTGACAAGTCAACGCTACACTAACATATTAGATAATTTTCTCCTTCCAAGTGCACATGTGTTTTATGGAAATGACTGGATTTTGCAGCAAGATAATGATCCTAAACACACCGCAAAACATGCCAAGCAGTGGTTTCAGGAGAAAAATGTGACTGCATTACCATTTCCTGCCTATAGTCTTGACTTAAATCCCATTGAGAACATTTGGGGGATGATGAAGGAATGTGTGAATCAAAAGGGGTTGACAAAAATTGAAGACATGAAGAGAGAAGTGGTCCGATACTGGGACAGCATAACTCACGAGACACTAACCTCTCTGATAGGAAGTATGCCTACCCATCTTAGACTGTGCCGTGAAGCTCAAGGAGACTTGATAAAATATTAAATTGTTACCTACACAACATGAAAAGGTCAGTTCACTTTCACAATACATTCAATTGTATCTGATTTGTTCTCTTTTAATAATATGAAATGCTTTAGCTATTCTCAATAATTTTGAACCATACTGTATTACCAATCTATTATTAATGTTGCTGCGTGAAACAAGTTTCATCGCGTGGTCGCTTTTGTCTGTTTGATACGGCTTCAACAAATGATGTTGATAGTTTGGCAGGTGTTAATATAAGCCATAGTGTTTCTAGTTAGCATGCTGCCATGCTCTGAGCCTAATGTATCGTGTTCATCGTGCCATCATGATCAGTGGAGCCGCAAATACCAGTTAACGTATGATCATCAGATACGTTGCAGTAACCACAGCAGTGACTGGTACTTAGCTTTGTCTGTCTCAACGGCACATCGTATTTTCAGTCGCAGTCCCATCTTTACGAGGTACTCATTCACAGCTGGGTGGACTTGGATACACAGACCGCTACACGTTGCTGGACCCGCAACTGGCTGTTTGCACGCATTCACGTGGCCACCATCACATACCAACGGGTTCGCGGGTTAAAACGGGGATATAAAACAAATAACGTCCTTCTTTTGGAATACATTATGAATGGGTTCTACTGCTGTTGCGCGTGAGAAATATGTGCAGTCCTAGGCTTCGAAATGTGGTTCAACTAGCAGTACAGCATTATTCAAACAATATCCATATGTATCTATCAGTGGCCGACATTTACAGCTGACATAATGCATTAGTTACAGATAAATACTAGTAATGCATTACGTCCTAAACATTTATGGGGGGGTGAACTGGTAATTAAGATACCACAGAAGATAGTAATGTCAAATGAATTATCTGGTAGATGGAAACTTCCATTTAATTTTTATCATGTACAATCATTAGTAGTACTGATTACAGATGCTTAATTACAGATCATTGATAAACGAGTTAATGCGGTCCCACTGATGTTCAAAGAAAGTCACAGAGATAAGAAAAAGAAGTGGCTAAGGGGTTGGGCGACATATTCAGTAAGACCGGTATCTGCTGATAAAACCAACCAAACCGCTGTTATCAACTAATCCCACGGTGTGTTGCCAGAGAGAGTGAGTGTGGAATCTGACGTGATCTTGTGTGCGGACACATGGCCACATCACTGTTTAATACCGATGCATGAACAGATGTTTGAATACTTGGCATGGATTAATATGATTATGGAAACGGTTTTGAAGATTTTCTGAATTTTAACACAGATTAGGTGTACTTGGGTCATTTAAATATTTTGAGATTTGTAAATCTAAAACCACTGTTTATGATAGAAACGTAATGCATTCTTGACTACTAATTTTGTCAGAAGTAACAGTTTGGACTGTTGTTAGACAGTTATATTCTTACATGAAGACATGCTCAGTGTTTTACAGGTAAATAGTGAGGTTATATCCGGCATTTTTATGCCTTTCGCACTTGGACCCATCACAACTATGGGCAAGATGACATCATTGAATACTTAGAAGGGAATGAAAGCAGGTCTTTGGGCGATATGGTGGATCATATATCTGCTGCTTTATGCTCGGTGCTTAACATCCACACAATGAATGGGATATGTCGAGGCTGATTATTATACGCATAAGTACGAAGGCCAACGTGTTGCAAGTGTAATCGATTATTTCATACATTCACCCCAACTGTACGAACGGAGACCACATTGGTGATCGATTATATCATATGTTGAGCCATTGTATTGAACAGAGTCAACACATTTACTTGTAGTTGTTAGCCTAAAGTCAACACACTGAACGAGTGAAAAGTCACCATTGCATGCATTACCTTTGTATGGAAATAATATGGAAAGATGTCGGAACAAACACATCGTGCGTATATGTTGTAGGGGAATCACCAGGTAGTACAAAGCATTACATTCTGATGCTGTATCTGTACATTCTGACTGTATTAGAAGAAAGATGTGATGGAGATGTCACTGTTCATAGGAAATGATTTTCTATAGAATGTTCATTTCTAAAGAAATATCCGTGTTTAAACATATCTTTTAAATCATGACGATTCATCTAGAAGAATGATCTTTTTGGCACCATCGTAAGAGTGACGTTAACAATGGTCGAAAATACGAAACACAAAACGTTTGTTCGGACTGCACGACATGAACCATGACATATTCGATGTGACAAGACAGCCATTTCATTAACATTGTCATAGACTAAATCATTTCAATAGGTTTCCTTAAAACTTCATTTATTCAAACAATCTATTTGTTTCAATATAAGTCCAAAGTGCACCGAAATTCTATCCCCTTTGTCTATGTAATGTATTCGGCAAACATTCGGTGTATCCCCTCTTATCATAAACCCCCTCCGGGCAGGACCCTTAATTCTCAAACGCTATCAATACATGTCAATTAACACCTCCTTAAGTCGCCTAATCTTACGTGTGTACATGTGCATGGGCCAGTGATCTTGCACAATGTGACGTAATGGCCCTGTGTATAAAAACCTGACTGATATGGTCAGTCGACAGACCATCCAGGAGACCAACCAGCAAGACCAACCATGGAGACTAGATCATCGACAGAAGTGGACGGATTGTGCGTCTAGTCGGGGTGTCGGCCAAGGCCGTCGCCCACCTACGACTACGTCGACGATGAAGAATCGCCGTCGGACTTCTAATATGTGTGTAAGTGACAGAGCGGGTCTCCACATCGGGATCATTGGCCATTCAGTCCTGATGTGCGTTCTGTCACATGTTTACCACTGTATTTACCATTTTGACCATCCTTCGACCAAACAGTAATAAAACATGGCTGCTGCTGTCTTCATCTCTAACACCGACTCATGTCCTCCCTGTTTCTTGTCCACCATCCTAAACTACCACCCGAGAGCGACCACGACGGACGCTCTTGGACAACATTTACACCCTATGTTAAAGTCAGGAAACACCTCTGTTCATTGTTCTGGAACACGTCCGATCCCGTTAGTTGCCTCTTACGACAAGCATAGTCGCTTTTTATGCCGAGCATGGTTTGCTGAAGATCCTGTTCTACCTCGGAACTTCACTGGTCGTTGTTGTTGCATAGGGGCTTAAATAGTCACAAAATGACTTCTTCAAACACCTGTGTGACCTCATTTTCACAGGGGTTAGTGATCTTAAGTTGATCTCACATTCATGTGTGTATTTTTTAATCAGGTGCATAGCAACCGGAAGACATCACCGAATACAGACAGATCAACTGGTTTCATACGGCTTCCATTTTAACTCTAAAAGACCCCTTCATTTCGGATCATCCATCACTTTAATCTCTGAATACACAGACGACATTCAGGTCTCTCTCCCTATTATATCTTGTTTATGGAAGTCGTTCACCGTGATATTCTGAGGAAGAATCACTCTGGCCGTATTGCAAGCTATGCAGCGTATAGAAGAGGTGGTCGACAAACTGCAGCTTGAAGTCCTTACCAACTTCATGAAAGCTGACATTATTGAGAATCCACAAACCTCCTTTGACCGGGTGAGAGCTTTATTATATACCCTTCCCAGGATCTCAAGCTTTCTCCCTATTCTGAAAGTTCTTGAAGAATCCAGAGAGATACAAGCGATGGCATTGTTGGGACAAGAGACAGACAAGGCAGCGTACACTTGTGTACCTATGTATGGACAGTATCCCTCTCAAACAAGATTCCAAGAACAGATGGTTTCTTTTCAGTCTTGGGCTAGCAGATGAAACTGTCCTAGTCAAATGGCCCAGGTAGGACTTGTGTACTTGCTCAGAGGGGATGCTTGCAAATGGTTTCAGTGTGGTGTCGTTCTCAAGAACTGGGAAATCGATGGTGATCTCTGGGTTGAACGTGAAAAGTGGTCTTCAGACTGTCCATATTTGGCCCTGGTAGGAGTAAGTCAGAAGGCGATTTATTTATGTAGTTTATGTGGATTTATATGTAATTTAATGTAAAATACTGTATAGCTGGGGCACCCGTGGCGAGCCACCTCCTCGTGGTGGGTGCTGGGTAACGCCAAGAGCTCGCCGACACCCCCGTAGTGGACCCGGGGGGATATTTGGTCCACCAACCCGTTTGCCGTGGGTTGCGGCCCTGTGTCGGCGGAGGAGGGGATCCTGGTGGTTGAGGGCAATAGGGACCTGCAATCGTGTTCCTGTTGCTCAATACACCACTTTGGCCCTGACTTCACCTAGACGGGTGGTCGAATGGGCCCGGTTCGACCAATCGGCTGGTCATGCCAAGCCCTGTGCGGGGATTATTCATGTAATTGCACAAATTTGATTTTGTGTTTGTTTCAATTTTGGTCTTGGCTTTTCACTAACAAAACATTTTAGATTTGAAAACTGATGTTATGAACTTTGCCTAGAGTCTAATGCTTATACCCAGAAGGCGGTGGCTCATGGGCCAATCTGGTGGAATAATTCTTTAATTTTTCTGCTGGAGTATATCATCCGGGTATCCTTGGTGCTTCAAGCTGGAGATCCGCTTGTTTTTAGCATTGTCCTTGTGATACTCCGTGGTGGGTGGGGAGCTCGGATGATGAAAAATGACTTATTCACCATGGCTTACGAAACTCCCTCAAAAAAAACAAAACGTCCACTTGACAACGATGATGAACAGCGACCTTCACAATCTATTGATTACTGGCCACGGTTTCTAGTGATTGAAACTATTGATAAAACACCGTTGAAATTAAATCCGTTTGCGGTTTCTAAAGGCATTCAAGGCATTGCAGGAGACGTGAAAAACATTAGACGCTTGCGTTCAGGTGCTTTGTTAATTGAATGTAGCAAACGACAGCAAGCATCCAACCTCCTTTCCATTGAATCATTTGTTGGTACACCTGTGTCCGTTTCTGCACACCGAACTCTAAACACAAGTAAAGGTATTGTAAGAGATCGGGATCGATTGTTCTCTGACATGACTGAACTGGATATAGCCACCGAAATGAAAGACCAAGGCGTCATGTTTGTCAAACGATTTACCACCCGTAAAAACTCAGAAATCCATCAAACAAATACGTATCTCTTTTCGTTTTCTTCTCCAACTGCTCCTCAATCCATAAAGGCTGGCTACTGCAATATCAGGGTTGAAACATACATTCCCAACCCTCTCAGGTGTTTCAAATGTCAGAAGTTTGGCCACGGTGTGAACACCTGTACGTTGTCTGTCACGTGCGCTCACTGCAGTGAGAAGACGCATGTGACGGAAGATTGTGAGAGCAGTTTTAGAAAGTGTGCCAACTGCTTTGGAGCACACTCGTCGTCCTCCAAGGAGTGCCCGATGTGGAAAAAGCAGATGGAGATTAACAAAATTAAATTTACTAGAAACATCAGTTTTGCAGAAGCTAAAAAACTTGTACAATCTCCAGAACTAACTGAAACGTATGCATCAGTAACTAGACCACTATCAGATTCAACCCTAAAACAATCCAAAGTCAAAACTACATCAATAACCTGTCAAACAGACTTGACATGGGTGAAAACTAATACTCCCGAGAGGTTTTCACCGGAACAATCCACCCAAACATCAGTTTCAGCCCAAATCCAATCTGAGTCTTTGAGTAATCATGACACATCTACACCACAGGAGATAGCACCATCTCAGTCCAGTGCAAATGTCAAACAGGTTGTTAAAAGTAAACCCAAACCAAGGCCAGATCTTTCTAAAAAACTTCAGAGTGGCAGAGTCTCCAAAGGATCAGAAAATCGTGTTCAACTTTATAATAAATATGGTTCGCTTGAGGACATGGAAGTGTCCGAACACACCCATCAAAGGGCACATAGCTTGTCGCCCACCAAAAAAGTGCGGGGCAGATCCCCAATCAATGCCCCTAAAAGATAGTCCGTTCCAAAACTGTAGTACAGTGGAATTGTAGAGGGTTAAGGACCAATTTCAATGAGTTACAGCTACTAATCCAGGATTTTGCACCATCGGCCTTCTGTCTGCAGGAAACCTATTTGAAGCAGACAGATGCTTTTGATTTACGTCAGTTCGTTTCATATAATTATTTGTCACCTCCGGGTGACAGGGCCACAGGAGGGTCTTCAATCCTTGTAAAGCAGGATGTTATCCATAGTCCTGTAGCTCTCACAACAAATCTCCAAGCTGTTGCAGTGAGACTAACTCTTCATGTTACCTTTACACTATGCTCTCTGTATATTCCGCCTTCTTCAGCACTCCAGCAGTCTGATCTACAAGGTCTCTATGACCAACTTCCTAAACCTTGCATCATAATGGGTGATCTCAATGGCCATAACCCAATCTGGGGTGGTACAAACACTAACACTAAAGGTAAACTACTGGAAGATTTTATAGCCAATAATGACTTGTGTATATACAATGATGATTCAAGCACTTATCTGCATCCTGCAACTGGCACCTACTCTTGCCTAGATTTGTCTCTTGCAGACTCTACTCTACTTAATGAATTTGATTGGTCAGTCCACAATGACCTCTGTGGAAGTGACCACTTTCCAACTATATTATCAGAAAATACTCCATCTGACTCTCCATCATATACCAGATGGAATTTTGCCAAGGCAGACTGGTCGTTATTTCAAACTTTATGTGCATCTAAATTAAGACCCGAATGTTTCCTATTCAATTATTTTCTGACGTTTTAAATAAAATTGCTGATGAATGTATACCAAAGTCCTCTACAACTCCACATGTACGGAAACCATGGTTTAATACAGATTGTAGACAAGCCAGGAAAGCGAGGAAAAAGGCAGAAAATTATTTCCGTCGTCACCCAACTGTCCATAATTTAAACAAATTTAAGATACTCAATGCGAAGGCGCGTCGTACTTTCAAACAAAATAAACGGCAATCTTGGAGGAACTATGTCTCCAACATTAACTCACGTACGCCAATGTCTAAGGTATGGAACATGGTTCAAAGAATTAAAGGCAAAGGTTCAAAAGTTGCTGTTCACCATCTTAAAGATGATGACAATTTAATTACTGACACACCTAAAATTGCAAATAAACTTGGAGAAACACTTGCCAAAAATTCATCATCGACAAATTATGTTCCTGAGTTTCAGAGATACCAGAAACAACAGGAAAAGACAAAACTTAATTTCGCTTCAAATAATGGTGAAGACTACAATGAAGTGTTTTCTTTACATGAGCTACATATTGCACTTGAGCAAGCTCATGACACGGCAACTGGTGATGATAATATACATTATCAGCTACTGAAACACTTACCTGAACCATGTCTAATGGCACTTTTAGATATATTTGATCAAATATGGACGTCGGGGGAATTTCCCCCTTCATGGCGTAATGCCATTGTAGTCCCAATACCAAAACCTGGCAGGGATCATACAGATCCGTCGAATTACAGACCGATATCTCTAACCAGTTGTGTCTGTAAAACCATGGAACGTATGGTAAATAATAGATTAACTTGGTATCTTGAAACCAATAACCTGATCACAAATATTCAGTGTGGTTTCAGGAAAAATCGTAGTACCATTGATCATTTGGTACGTTTAGAATCCTTCGTTAAAAATGCTATAGTAAATAAACAACACGCTGTATCGATTTTCTTTGATCTCGAGAAAGCTTATGATACGACCTGGAAGCATGGCATTTTGAAGGATTTACATGATTTTGGGTTCAGAGGCCGTTTGCCTCTTTTTATATCAGAGTTTTTAAAAGACAGGCAATTTCAAGTACGAGTGGGTTCAACCCTGTCTGATCATTACAATCAGGATCAGGGTGTCCCTCAAGGCAGTATTTTGTCCGTCACTTTATTTAGTATTAAAATCAACAGTTTATCCAAGGTTTTAAATGATTCAATTGATGGATCACTTTTTGTGGATGATTTTAACATTTCTTGTCGTGGTAAAAATGTGCGTACTATTGAACGGCAGCTACAACTTTGTTTAAATAAAATAAATAAATGGTGCCTTGAAAACGGCTTTAAATTTTCTAAATCCAAAACTAATTGCATACATTTTTGTAGGAAATATAAGCCGCATAAGGACCCTGAACTATCTTTAAATGGCTCTCCCATCAAGGTTGTAAAGGAGGCCAAGTTCCTGGGTTTAATTTTCGATTCTCATTTAACCTTCTTGCCACACATTAAATCCCTTAAAGCTAAATGTCTGAAGGCACTCGATTTGTTAAAGGTTGTTTCAAATTCCAAGTGGGGAGGGGATCAAGTTACCCTCCTTCACTTATACAGATCATTGGTACGATCTAAACTTGACTATGGCTCCATTGTATATGGTGGAGCCTGTAAAAGCAACCTTAAACTATTAGATTCTGTCCACCACCAAGGTCTACGACTTTGTCTTGGATCTTTTAGAACCTCACCTGTTGCCAGTCTCTATGTTGAGGCTGATGAACCATCTCTTACACAACGCCGTATAAAACTGTCTTTACAATACATCACTAAGTTATATTCTAATAAATCTAACCCTGCCTATAACTGTGTGTTCAGTCCGCTTTATGAGAATTTGTACGACAAGAGGTCTTCTCTTGTTCCACCTCTAGGACACAGAATTAAACCCTTTCTTTCTTCGGCCGGCATTGAGCTGGAAAACATAGCTCCCTCCCGTCTTCTTGCTTCTCCTCCTTGGCAGTTGGTTAGGCCACAAGTTGACCTAACATTAACTTCATTTAAAAAATCAGAAACTAATGAATTACAATATAAACAGAATATAATCAATTAAAAACTAAATATAGCAATTACAAATCCTTATTTACAGATGGTTCCAAGAACGGTGGTGCAGTAGCTTGTGCCACTGTCATTGGATCCAGAACAATAACTTCTAGAATTCCAGATAACAGCTCTATTTTTACTGCAGAAGCAAACGCCATATTAACTGCTCTTAAATATATTCAAAGACATCCTAAACACAAACAGTACATAATCTATTCAGACTCTCTTTCGTGCCTTCAGGCTATTAAAAACCTAGCATGTAAACATCCACTTTTAATAGAAATTATTGAACTTTATAACTATCTTGCGACTGGCCAATATGACATTGTCTTCTGTTGGTTACCCAGCCATGTTGGAATCTCTGGTAATACTTTGGCTGACCTTGCTGCTAAGGCAGCGCTAAACAAATCTGTTACACCACTTCATATTCCCTATACTGATTATAAAGCTACCATTAGATCTTACATCCGTGATCTGATGCAGAAGCAGTGGGACACCCAGGTAGGTGTCAATAAATTACATGCAATAAAACCATTTGTTGGTTACACCTACTTGGGTTGTCAATCCAGATTTGAAGAGGTCATTATACGACGATGTCGTATTGGCCACACTAGGTACACGCATGAATATCTTTTGAAAGGTGAGGATCCTCCGTTCTGCATCCCTTGTGATGAAATAATCACGGTCAAGCATGTCTTGCTTGACTGTGTTGAATATTCCATCACAAGGGACAATTATTTTAAATCAAGAACTATGAAGGACCTTTTTAGTAACGTACGTTCTCATTTATTTATTGCATTTTTAAAAGAATTGAATTTATTGACTGACATGTAAATAAATAAGTATTTTATGATTGGAAGTTGAATTAGCAGCTAAGATTGTTAGTGGCTGTATCCTCGAAGGGGGTTGAAGTACCGTAAAATTATTGTCCTCCTGAGAGGGTACGTAAGTCCCAAAACGATTTAAGTCAGATTTAATCTTCCACTTCTTTAATCGTAGAATATGTGTCATTTTAATTTGTGGCTAATCTTGCACACAGTCGCCAACAGCTGAGGGGATGGTGTAAATCCAGCCAGGGACCATGCAGGTAGCAGAGGTACTGTAAGTCCCCATGGTCCCTGGTATGGTGATCTACCCTCTGTTGTTGGCGATCTATAGCCTGTTTTTATGTTGTACTGTCCAAATAGTGATACTATCTTTTTTTTAAGTTTCCACGCTAGTTTTAATACTAACTGTGATAGTCTAGTGGTTTTACTGTCCTTCGTAGACAGGGTCTTCATAATATCGATATATATTCTTTTTTGTCATGTCTGTTCTCGTCACGATATGGCTGCAATATTGCCGATGTGACGTTAAATATTAACTCACTCACTCACTGTATAGCTGGAAATGTTGGAAAATAAATCTTTGAGTATATCTGTATTGTCTGTCTGTCTTTTAAAAAAGAGGTTTACTCGAATACTAATCTCATTGAGATCACAACCACAACAGGAATAAGAGGTTGTTTTGCTAGAAGTATGGTTGGTACGTGTTGAAACATTACAAAGTTTATAAAGTTCATGTTAATGTTGTAAGGCATTGAGGAGATTCGACAAGACATAAATGAACAGAGAACAGATTCTTGCCGTCAATAGTATTATCAATAGGTTGTTAAAAGGGATGATTTCCTGTGACTCGATATGGAAGACGTCGTTTCCAGAGGAAAAAAATGATAGAAATAAGTATCTGCAAGTGTTTCGAAGTCTAGTTCACCCTCTGTGGACTACAGCTGGTATTTGGAAGAGGGTTTTTGCCAGCTACATCCCTATCGTAAGCAAGAGTTTGTTAATGTACTTAGAGATGAGGCTTTTCAAAATGCCTGGTTATTAAATAGAGCATTAGTTTAGTACATTGCGGTACACCCGTCTCAGGTTTGTAGTTCATGATCAGGTGATGCTGGAAACGACGTGTTTATCTACATAAAGGACCATGTGGACAAACTTCATTTATCTGTGGATCAGTGACAGTGACACTTCACCTCAAGCCGGTCCCGTTTTCATCATGAATAATCCAAAATACAAACTCTTCGTACCTGATGCTGATAAATGGACCCGCTTCTACATGCTAAGGGCTGAAGGGAACGGAGATCCGTATCATACAATGCGAGGAGGAGAAACATCTGCCATGATGACTGTTGATCACTATTTGGAACTGTATGGGCCACGGCTGAAGAAAGACAAACCAAAGAAACCACGGAACAGCCTAAGATTGCAGGAGCAGCCATACTCCCAGCTATTGCAAGAATTTAGACACTGCATTGTATTGTCCATTACTTACAGACCCTATAGCTGAAATATTGCTGAGTAAAACTAAACTCACTCACTTAATGTATTGTTGGAGGATTAGACAACTGTACCGTTTTACAATAATACAAATTTCAACCTAATTTCACTGAATCCAGAGAATACATGTTCTTAACCTCCTAATACAACATCATGCTATTATCAGTCAATACTTCTAGTTCAATACAATACTGCTGCTTCAGTGCACCATTGATCACTAGATTTAATTTGACAAATGTTCTCAATGACAGCATGTTTAACGAAGGTTCTTTCCGTCCGTGAATTTAACTCATAGGGACGACTCTCATCTTCACCTAGTCCGATTTGATAAAACATGTTATCATCCAAGTCAAAATCCTAGCCATTTGTTGGAGCTGTGTGTTGTACTGCGTTTGCGATACAAACTGCTGGTCATTTCAGTCACAAATACGTGGTATAACTACCATCCGATATTATCCTGTGGGTAACCCGGATGGGTAATTTATTATTACAGTTATTATTTTGATTTTCATACTGTTGCGTAATGAATTTGAGCCAGATACTCGTTTCAATACTCGAACCCGTTATGATCACGTGACTAAGAGATTATACAAAGATTAAAAGGTTGTAACGTCTTTGAAGATTTAGACATAAGTCAGCTCCTTTGGATATAATGTAGATATTGTAAAACCCAAAATTGAAGCCTCCGGGCTGAAGAATATATTGCCATTTCTTACAAATTTGGTGTCGGAAATTAACATATCCGGGTAGGGTAAGGTAATAAGGGGTAGAAAATCTGGACCCGTCCCAGCTCTAGTACCACGATAGTTCTTCCAATCACTGGTTTGGCTCAGACTGTTGGGATGGAGCCTGAACAGATGTCTATGTGGTGTAACACAAGCAACAAAATTAACACAAAGGGGAAAGTGTCCACGATGTCTCAATATAGAACGTCAGTGCAAGAGAAAACCCAGCCTCAACTCTCCTCACAGTTCCTCATAATTCCGGTTGATGTGAAGGAAAAATCAAATTGAAAATTATTTGAATAGATCACTAAAAATCAATGCTGACACCAGGTGTTCGTGGCAGGGGGAAACATGTCCCGCCCTACAGGTGTCTACAAGTGTATGTCAGAAACAGTGGGAGAAGAGGATGCAAAGACAGAACATCTAAGATAGTTGCAGAGAAAGCATTTAATGAGTGGTGTACATTATGGGAATGATCTGTCACTAGTAGAGTATCTGAAGACACAATTACGTGACATTTCTAAGTAACTCAGAGAAACAAAAGATTGATCTTGATAATAGCAATGATGAACTTACATGTTTTAGGCCTCACAATTCATGGAATGTCCACACGGTGTCCACAGACTACAAGGCCTAAGCTATAGTATCAGGTAAGCTAAGGTATGCTACAGTAGGTGTCTATGCAGATACTATCTTACTTATTGAGCTCCTGTGACGAGGCGTGTTGGTGCATATGTTATGTACAGGCAGCTGCCGCCGGTTACTAGCTGGAGGTGGAAAACAATGTTGAGTCATATCAGCAAGAAGACTACAGAGTCAAATATTTTAGATGTCGACGAGCAGTGTGGTGCAGCTACAAATTTGGTGGCTTTACACGTGGTGAAGTATTGATCGATCGATCGATTGATCGATTGAGTGATTTTTTTTAAAGGCCGCATCCCGCAATACTCAAGCTATATGGCGGCGGTCTAAATGATCGAGACTGGATCAAACACTCCAGTGATCAACAGCATTAGCATCGTTCTATGCAACTGTTATACAATGGCGTGTCAACCATGTCTGCAAGTCTGACGACCTGACAATGTCAGCCGCCTCTTACAACAAGCATGGGTCACTGAAGATCTGTTGGCTGAATGGACTGTGATATTATCCCACGTTTTACTTTTTTTTCTGACTACTACGTTAAACAACATACAATCAAACCAAAACTGAGGGATTTCAATGTTAAAGTCGCGTCAGATGAACTATACTTGAAGCGGTGGGGTAGCCTAGTGGTTCAAGCGTTTGCTCGTCAGGCCCAGGTGCGATTCCCCAATGTGTGAAACCAATTTCTGGTGTCCCCCGCCGTGATATTGCTGGAAGACTCCGTAAAACTCAACGCACTGAACTTTGTCACTTGTCATACTAACTTGAATGAGGCTGCTGTCACAGTTTCAAGAACAGAGCAACAGAAATATCATTTGTGAGCGTTTTATTGGAATGAAGTGTTGTGATCATAAGCCTTCGTAGTATCTTCTATGTCTTTATACCGTGTTTAGCGACATGCGTAGTAGACGATACGGCCATTGAGCGGCTGGGCGGGCCTGACGTTTCTGTCTACTGACAGTGCCTCGCCGCCTTCCACTGGGACAGACTTCAACACGCCGAGCTACAAGAACCATATCATGTAGATATAATACTCGCAAGTTCACGAAAGACGAAAGAGAATAAATTAATCGGTCACCGTGTAGTCCAGAGTTCCAAGAGTGAATATCATTTTTCACTATTTTTAAGAAACCGATTTGCATTTCTTATTTGAGATGTATTTACAAGGAAGGATGACGATAGATGGATGAACAGCTTTATTACAGTGAGAGCGATGTTTCGGTGTAGATTCTAACACTGTTATCAAGCAAGCGCTGAACGCAAAGACTGAGAAGCACATGACATCTCCTCACGCTTGTGAATGTGCCTCTCTATCCTCATTCTGTTTATCGCTTGTGAATGCGCCTCTCTATCCTCATTCTGTTTATCGCTTGTGAATGCGCCTCTCTATCCTCATTCTGTTTATCGCTTGTGAATGCGCCTCTCTATCCTCATTCTGTTTATCGCTTGTGAATGCGCCTCTCTATCCTCATTCTGTTTATCGCTTGTGAATGCGCTTCTCTATCCTCATTCTGTGTCCCTGTATCCTCATTCTGTTTATCGCTTGTGTGTGTGTGCCTCTCTATCCTCATTCTGTTTATCGCTTGTGAATGCGCCTCTCTATCCTCATTCTGTTTATCGCTTGTGAATGCGCCTCTCTATCCTCATTCTGTTTATCGCTTGTGAATGCGCTTCTCTATCCTCATTCTGTGTCCCTGTATCCTCATTCTGTTTATCGCTTGTGTGTGTGTGCCTCTCTATCCTCATTCTGTTTATCGCTTGTGAATGCGCCTCTCTATCCTCATTCTGTTTATCGCTTGTGAATGTGCCTCTCTATCCTCATTCTGTTTATCGCTTGTGAATGTGCCTCTCTATCCTCATTCTGTTTATCGCTTGTGAATGTGCCTCTCTATCCTCATTCTGTTTATCGCTTGTGAATGTGCCTCTCTATCCCTATTCTGTTTATCGCTTGCTTGGTAACAGTGTTAGAATCTAAACCGAAGCGCCGCTCTCGTTGTAATATGGATGTTGTCCACCCATATATTGTCATCCTACTGGTTTATGTTGTGTACTGACTTGAACCTTCTGAACAAACTCATAATACGGTCTGGGGGTCCGCACACTTTACTCAACTGGTTCCTTGTGATTACATATGCCCGCTAGCAAAATCACGACGTCACTATGTGATGCAATAGTCCCAGGCCGTATTGTGTGTTTATTCAGAAGGTTCAAGCCAGTACACAACAGTGGCGACGAGGATAACAGATGGGATTCCTACATACTGGTAGTGCAAAGTACTTTTGCTAATGAATATTTCATCATTAGCAGTGAACGTTGAAGTTTGACATTCGAAACGATATGGCGAGCATCATCGGTTAAGTTGGGTTTTTCGATGTAAATGTCATAGACTAAATCATTTCAATAGGTTTCCTTAAAACTTCATTTATTCAAACAATCTATTTGTTTCAATATAAGTCCAAAGTGCACCGAAATTCTATCCCCTTTGTCTATGTAATGTATTCGGCAAACATTCGGTGTATCCCCTCTTATCATAAACCCCCCTCCGGCCAGGACCCTTAATTCTCAAACGCTATCAATACATGTCAATTAACACCTCCCTAAGTCGCCTAATCTTACGCATGTACTTGTGCATGGGCCAGTGACCTTGCACAATGTGGCGTAATGGCCCTGTGTATAAAAACCTGGCTGATATGGTCAGTCGACAGACCATCCAGCGAGACCATCCAGCGAGACCAACCAGCAAGACCAACCATGGAGACTAGATCATCGACAGAAGTGGACGGACTGTGCGTCTAGTCGGAGTGTCGGCCAAGGCCGTCGCCCCATCTGCGACTACGTCGACGATGAAGAATCGCCGTCGGACTTCTGAATGTGTGTAAGTGACAGAGCGGGTCTCCACATCGGGATCATTGGCCACTCAGTCCCGATGTGCGTTCTGTCACATGTTTACCACAGTATTTACCATTTTGACCATCCTTCGACCAAACAGTAATAAAACATGGCTGCTGCTGTCTTCATCTCTAACACCGACTCATGTCCTCCCTGTCTCTTGTCCACCATCCCAAACTACCACCCGAGAGCGACCACCACGGACGCTCTTGGACATAAACAAGGACTGGTGCATGTCATCATGTCGCACGCTCACGTCAGGATATGCGCGGATGTAGATGACGCTACATAACATTAACCTGAGGAAAACGTTCAGAACACATTAACAGTTCCTATAAGGAAAAGCTGAAAACTCCCCAAACATTTAAACGAACTATTACCAAATACACACTTAAGATAATGTATTTACTTTGGCTTACTTTAATCGGAAGGGTAAAACTTTAACAGGAGGGAAAATCCAATGACCAATCCAATATTTAGAGTCCATTTTCACTTTATACGTTCCCTAAGTACAAGTTCCGTCTATCTGGCGGACGGATTGTCCTGTTAGAGAGAGTGGGCTGAAGCACTGATCAATGTTAGTTGTCAACAGTGGCGACGGGGATAACAGATGGCATTCCTACATACTGGAATTGCAGAGTACTTTTGCTAATGAATATCTCATCATTAAACAGTGAACGTTGAAGTTTGACACTGGAAAACGTCGACTGTTCAGTGATAATTCAACATGGCGAGCGTCATCATTGAAGTTGGGATTTTCGAGGAACAGAGCGCAGTTATTCTTTGATGTTAATGGTGTCATTGTTGCTCGTCCAGTGCCAGGAGTTTTGTCCATAATTGGGAGTAAGACTTATGCAGTGCTTACATCGTAGACAGCGCCGACAAGACCGCAAGATCGGACTCTTAGTGAATTGGCAACCGTTACAGAATCATTTCACGCCAACCCCGCTCGTGATAACGGAGAGATAAATTTCACAAGAGAATGCAACCTGACGGCGAGACTTTTTTGCAATATTCTGTGGTTTTGAGGGGACTTTCTCGGAACTGCCAGTTCGAAGACACTTTGACCGTTTACGTGATCAGTTAGTGCTTGGATTAAAATCTACTTCAATTCAAAGGAAACTAATTGCAGAAAATGACCTGACTCTTGATCGTGCACTTGCTATTGCACATTCTGTGGACTTAGCAGTGAAGGATTGCGAGGAACTAAACAATGGATCTGTCAATGTGAAGGGAAGTATGGCTTCAAAAGTCTATGTCTTTAACAGCAAATCTAAAATCTCTTGTAATAAACAATGTTTTCGATGTGTAAGCAGTTTTCATTTCGCAAATGCATGTAAGCATAAGACGCCGTGTGTTTGAATTGCATCAAGCGCGGGCATTTGCAGCCGGTGAGTAGGGGTCAGAGGTCGGGTCATGACCCAGGTTTAATTTCACGGTTTTCATCTGCCGCAAGTGTCGGGGTGAACAAAAATTACGGCGTAAACAATTCTCGCGTGAAAGCAGTTGAGTCAGAGATTGACTGTGAGCCGTATCCTGATGACCTTGCCTAGTGTTTGAGTCATATGTATGGTTTGCCAGAGAAAGGTGTGGATGTTATTTGGGTGTCTGTTAAATGTAAACAGCAGGGACATGCAATTCGAGTTGGATACGGGGTTGAGGCATTCGGTCATCAATGACTTTCGAAGAAAAGTTCAAAGGATGCGAATTACAGAAGTCGGAAATACCTATGAAGACTTACACAGGTCAGCGTGTTCTTGACTTTGGAATAATGAAAGCTGAAGTTACAAATGGCAAAAATGTACACAAACTTGATTTACACGATGTGAAGGGGGAGGGACCACCTCTGGTAGGAAGATCATAGCTGTCATTTGTTGACATCAACTGGAAACGTGTGGGTGATGGTATTTACTGTTGCAAGAAAGACAAGAGTGAAACACAAATTCAAGAATTACTTGTGAAATACTGCGATGTTTTCTCAGATCAGACAAGCACGATTAAAGGTATCAAAGCTCATTTATCCTTTATCCTTAAAGGATGGTGTGTCTCCAAGGTTCATGAAGGCAAGACCAGTGCCCTATGCTGTACAAGAGAGGGTAAATGAGGAAACAGATAGGGTGGAGAAAATGGTGTGTTAGTCAAGGTTGATCACAGTGAGTGGGCAAATCCTACATTGCCGGTGGTCAAAAGTGATTCAAGTGTAAGGATACATGGGGATTTCAAATCCACAGTAACTCCAGTGCTTAAAATTAACAAGTACCCACTAAACTGAAGATTTGTTTGCCACACTTGCAGGAGGACAGAAGTTTTCTAAAATAGATCTTGGTCATGCCTATCAACAAGTGGACGTGGATGATGCTGATTGTCAGAAGTACCTAACAATCAATTGTTTGCCCAGTTTTGGTTGCCCCATTAGTTCGTGACTGATAATGAGTCACAGTGAGTTTGAGGCATTCCTGAAGAGTAATGGAGTTGATCATGTTTTGTCTGCTCCCTACCATCCAGCAACAAATGGTCAGGGTGAAAGACTGGTGCAGTCCTTTAGGCAGTCCATGAGAGCATCTGGAAATGGTGATGGAAATGTTGAAATGAAAGTTGCTCAGTTCCTGTTAGCATACAGGGCTGCTCCCTGCTGTCACAAATGAGACACCAGCCAAGTTATTCTTGGGACGAGAACTGAGAAATGGATTTGTAAAAAGCGGACATTCAGTCAGCTATGTCAACAAGTTGTTGAGTCGAAGTATAATATGTCAAAAAGTTGATGGTAAAGTGGACAAGTTACTGCTCAGCATGGTGAGAAACATTATGATGTCGATGTGGGTACTGGGCAGTGACACATCGACCACTTGCAGTCCAGAGAGGAACGCTATGTCAACGTTCAAATTGAGCCAGATTTACCAGAGAGACTCTAATCATACTAATGTTTCATGTGGCGAAGCAGCTCATTTGAGCCAGTGCTTCAGCCCACTCTCAGACGTTCTAATAGCCCACTCTCAGACGTTCTAATAGCCCACTCTCAGACGTTCTAACAGGACAATTTGTCCGCCAGATAGACAGAACTTGTACTTAGGGAACGTATAAAATGAAAGTGGACTCAAAATATTAGGGGACTGGTCACTGAATTTTCCCTCCTGTCAAAGTTTTACCCTTCCGATTAAAGTAAGCCAGAGTAAATACATTATCATAAGTGTCTATTTGGTAATAGTTCTTTTAATGTTTGAGAAGTTTACAGCTTTTCCTTATAGGACATGTTATGTAGTGTCATCTACATCCGCGCGTATCCGCACGTGAGCACGTGACATGACTACGTCACATAGTGACGTTATGATTTTGCTAGTGGGCATATGTAAACACTTGGAACCAGTTGATTAAAGTGTCCGTATTATGTGTTTATTCAGAAGGTTCAAGTCATTACACAACAGTTTACATCTGTCAATTGTGGAATGTCATCCTGCATTCTTATCATACAAATAGAATAGTAACCCGACTTTGTACTCTTGTTTCTTGGGATGCAATACCAATATGTACATTCTATAGAATGTGTGACGCTAAATATTAACTCACTCACTCACTTTATGGTTTTGCTTCTCATCTGACTGTCTGAGTCGGAAGGGAGCTGTGAGTATGTGGCACAAGGTTTAGGTTTAGATCTGAGGATTTGGAATAATTCACGGTTCACGTTTGATTTTATTAGTCAGACGGGCGGTGGTAGCCTAATGGGTGAAGTGTTCGCTCGTCAAACCAGGCAGTCCGGTTCGGTTCCCGCCATGGGTTCATGTAATATGCTAATTCCTGGCGTTCACCGCCGTGATATTGCTGTAAAAAAAACCTAAAAGCAACGAAAACCTAAAATAAACTCAATCAGCCAATCAAACCATATGTACAGATGGAACAATGGCCAGCAGAATGTACAGCACGCCTGTATAGCTTCACTTATTCTCCGCAGTCGTGTTGTTTGGCAGTATGTACAAATCTACTCATGACATCACCAATACCAGCTAGAAAGTCTATGTAAGAATGTAAAATGATGAAGGATCAAGACGACATCTATATATCTTGTTTTCATATTTACCTATAACATTAACCACCCGAATGTCAGAGATTCCAACCTTTGTAACCAGTTCAATAGCAATGGTATCAATAAATGAGGAACTCCTACCCTGTCTGCTGTGGTGAAGATCGGCTTCGTCATCAGAACCCATCGAACCGACTCCGAACAGGGTGGGGTTGTCAGCGAACCCTTGTATGTGGCGTAATGTTTATGGTCCAAAAGCAGCTGCCGGGGATCCAGACTCACCTCCTCAGGTTTATCTGCACCATGGCAACAACACAAGCCAATGCACCAAATTCATCATTCGTCAACACTCGCCCCTTTCCGTAAGCTCCATAGAAATTCGACTGGTCCCGGAATGACTTGAATACAAATTCATCAGTGGACGACGGGGTAGCCTAGTGGTTAAAGCGTTCGCTTGCCCCCTCGAAGACCTGGAGTCGTTTCCCAGACAACTATAATGTGTGAAGACAATTTCTGGTGTTCCCCGATTTAGTTTTGCTATAAACGTCAATGACATAAAATGAAGCTTACTAACAAGTAAAATAATCCCTCTCCATTGCTAGCATACGACATTGTCTAATGTTTTTTCACAGAATGACAATTTGGGGATTCGAACCCACACTCTCCGATTATTGCACCGTATGTAACATATGTTATATATGAAATTACACTTGTCAGTAAAGAACAGATTCTGGTAGTTTGGGGTGAGTCCCTTCCGGAACTGGAACCGACACTGTCACAGTAAGACATATAATCGGCAATACTGTTTTACCAACAAACCTACCGCCATCCAGATGTGCCACTCCATCCACAAACCGATTGAAAGCATGGTCATGTGACTCATCGGTTACCTGGGGAAGGTAAACAGGCCGTGATACTACACAGTGAGTTAGTTTAGTTTTAGACTGATCTCAGCAATATTCCAGCTGGACCAGATAACCCGGTGATCAAGTGCATGAGCATCGATCATCGATCTACGCAACTGGGATACGATGGCATGTGTCAGTCAAGTCAGCGAGCCTGACCACCCCATCTTGTTAGTCGCCTCTTACGACAGGCATGTGTGATCCAAGCATGTGTGATCCAAGCATGCGTGATCCAAGCATGCGTGATCCAAGCATGTGTGAAGACAAGCATGTGTGATCCAAGCATGTGTGATCCAAACATGTGTGATCCAAGCATGTGTGATACAAGATTGTGTAACACAAGATTGTGTGATACTATAGAAGAAAATAATTTTATCACATTGGTATCACGACAAATCCAATAAGCCCATGAGAAATACTTGAGTGACAAAACAAACAAATGGTGGGGAAAGGTCTTCATAAGTTTGTTTGCTTTGTTTCGTTTTTATTTTTTTTAAATTTTGTTTGTTTGTTTGTTTGTTTGTTTTTCTGACGACTTTGCACCAATCGTGCATATCAAGCAGTGTTGCATGCTGACTCGGTTGACAAATATCTTATCCCAATTGTGTAAATTGATGCTTATGCTGTTGATCACTGGATTGTCTGCTCCAGTTTCGATTACATGGAAGACAGCCGCTAGAATATTGCCGTGTGTAAACACACAAAACAAGCACTGCCGAATGCCAAGTCAAGTTCAATACGGTTTCTCTGCATATAAGACGGAAATGCCGTTTCACCATTATCATGTATGCATATATTGTGTGTTATGCAGGAAGATCTTAATCTGGTAAGAGTGTAAGACTCTACACCAAAACATCGCGCTATGCAATAAAGCCAAAGTTGTCATACATAAAGTCTGTTGCCTTATTACTGATCCTCAGTCGACGTCATAATCAGAATATCCGACATCTCCTGTTTCGTCGTCGAGAAATACGTTTACAGTGTAACTAAAGACAAATACACACATATCCATGAAGGACTGCTTATTGACATGAGTTAACGCAAACACTACAATCAACAAACACGCGTGTGTCATATCTGAGAGCATAAATGTCTGTATCAAACTCAGTTCAGACATGTTTCAGTGTATCTGTTGTTCCAAGCACCTGCAGTCTCATAGCATCAGGCTTCTGGACAGGGTGAACAATGTAACCGAGCGACCATTGACATTTATAGCAGCCAACGTGCATTACGAACATGGCTACCAAGTTGAAATATATATTATATTACGGCTGCAAATGACAGATGGATCTATCTTCCAATCAAACTGTTCTTTTTTTTTAATTAATTAAGCATTTAAGTATGTTTAAAAGAGCATCTGTAGGTTATGATCTGTGTACCGTGTGTTGTTATCTGTTGTTCTTGGTTGGTGCACTCTCCAACATCCCAGCTACTGGTGACCATGGACATCGGCCGATTCAGCAAGCCTGACCACGCCAGTACTGTTACCATAGCTGGAGAAATTCTACATTTGTTACGTGTAGTAACAAAGGGCTCATCCTACCTCCTATCGTGATGCATTAAACACCGCCAACAGCGGACATGTATCACTTGTGGTATAAATATGCCCGATTAGCCCAAATCAAATTAGCTAAAGAAAATCAAGTAAATGGAGATATTGGGAACCATGGGAGTGAGTGCAAGATTTATGTAGCTTTGCCGAAATGAAAGACCTTGAGATACATGGCGACTACTGCTTACATTGGTAAACGTAGTTGTTGGTATTGAGAAGACCGTGTAGCTCACCTTCAGGAACACTCCGATGACAGCTAAGCCATTTTCTTCGTCTACTGCATCGTGAAAGTTCCCATACTCCTTCTTGAAGTGAACCAGGTGTAGCTGAAACAACATAACCGTGTGTTGAACTGACGCATTTCAGTCATCAAGTGATTAACGTATCGCCACCTGTCAATCAAGCAATGAGAATCCTTCAAAGAAATCACAGCAGCTATTTGACAGTTGTTTTTGATACCGACCTTTTTATAGTTATCTCCCTTGCTTTTGGGGCTGTGGCATAACTCATCACTGGCAAGCCGTTATTTGCAGCTCTAATAACTCACTTGTTCAAGTTTATCTGTGCAAGTGCCAGTGCGTGGGTACTGTTCTACGCCGCTTTTAGCAATAGTCCGGCGATGATCAAGCTGGGAATCGAACACTTCAGCCATTAGCTCACACACCCACCACCCCCATTATTATAACTGTCAGTTGTATGATTTAGATCCTTGCGTCATTGTTCCTCATGGATGATGGTGTTAAAGCGTAGTACATACTGACTATACACCACAGATGCAACATAAAGAAAATACTTGGACTCAAGTAAATACTCTACTGGAAGTGAAATGAGCTTGATTCCATTAACAGAATTTATTTACACGTTTCTTCTGGAAAAAAGAGCAACTTCTTACCTCCCCATCCATGTGCTTGCCGTTGACGAGATGTTCCGAGGGAGAATGGAAGTGCATTGAGGCCAGGACGTATTCCCCGTCAGAGAAAGGGATGTCCTTCGTCACGAGACGTTCGTTTTCGAAGAAGGCGAGATTCGCGCCATGGCCTGCAAAAGGTTAAAGTTAAGATAAAAGTCGATTATCGATAATGCCGTGAAATACGTCATATCTGCTTCCTGACGTCGAATAAATACCCGCTGACATCGTATCCTAGTAGGGTTGAT